>NW_004955438.1:2087553-2122849 GCF_000276665.1 Chinchilla lanigera | reverse complement strand
GCCTTGAATTTGTAATCCTCATGCCTCAGCTTCCCCAAGTGTGGCAATTACAAGCATGCTCTACCATGCCCAGCCCACAACCAGATTTATACTTGTTAACTACTTAAGAAATACATATATAGTAAGTAAACACAGTTCTTTAAAAGACCTGAAGTTTGCTTACGGAAATGAAGAGCTTTTGAATGTCTGTGAAGGAGAAGGGTCACCTGGGATTTGATAGAAAGTTGTCACACCAGATACGGGCTGGGACTCATAACACATATAGTAATTGAAGTAGCTGGTCCAGGCGTGAAGTCTGTGTGTGTCTGGGGTATTCCTACATAGCTGGGGTCAGGTGCCTGCAGTTTTCTGCCCTTACCTAGTGCTTCTTATGCATAAAACTATGCATAATCAAAAGCAAAATTATTATGCCCAAAGTGTTCCCTAATAAATCAATCGCCTTGGTACAAATTAGCATTTTCAAAACAAGGGTTATAACAGAACTGACTGTCCCTAATTCATGTGACTGATGTGAGAATCAAATGAGATGATCCATGTGAAGTATCTGGCATAGTGCCAGGGACATAGTAAACATTCAAGAAACATTTATGAGATTGTTAGTTCCTCTCTTGGCCTGCTGACACACCCCTGGTAAACTGAAAGTGACAAGTTGAGCTTCGATTGACCTGTTTAAACCTTCAAACAAAAGGCATCTCTAGCTAGATGATACTTCCCAGCCCTATACCATGAGGCTGGCACCTGCAATAGTGTCCCACCCAACAAGGCCGGGGCATTAGAAAAGTCCTCACAGCTGACAAGCACTGCCAGGGAACAGGCTTCATATGCCAATTTACTAGGTAAATAGATGGATGCTATTCTGTGCAAACTGTGGCTTGACCCATCAGAGAGGAGGAACACACACCTGCATCTCACAGAACTCCAGGAAAGAGAGAGAAGCTGACTTAGATGACAGGATGTGACATCACCTGGCAAGACAGAGAGGAGTGCACCATAAGAGGGGAAGAAATCCATCAACCCCTACGGTGGGAACACCCTGAACTCGGGCATCTGCTGTTTCCCTGCTTCCTGCAGAATACCTGGGGGTCAAGAGGTACAGTTTGGAATTAAGTAGATGGAATGAAAATCCTGGTTCTTCCACATGTGTACACAGCATGTTAATGAAACTGTCTGTGCCGTCATTTCTCCATCCATAACCAAGGGAAATCTATTACCTGGAAGGACGGACGTGAGGATAAGGAGCCAATGTATGCCAAAGCACTGAGCCTGGTGCCTAGCACACAGGAGGTATTGATTAATGTTGAAGATCGCAATTATGGCATTACTTGGCTCTGGTGATTTTCCTGAGGAGATCTCCTCCTTTTCTAAGAGTCCTTTTTATCTAGAAAGACTCAGTCATCAGTTTTCACCATTGGAAGAATAATTTGGGAGAAGTAGGGGGGTCTTCCAGGGTTTCTGTGGAGGTGAGTTTTCACAACTGTGCAACCCAGTACCAAAAAGAGCCCTGGAGGAGGAGATGTTCTGTTGTCCCTCTGTAGGGGACGCAGTTTTACAGTGTGGGAAGCAGCCTGGAGTCAGAACCCCAGGATGGTGATGTTGTCATCATCATTACTGTTTTCTCTAATTTAAAAAAAAAATTGTAGAATGTGCATACCATAAAATTTACTACCTTAATTTTTTTCTTGTTGTTTTTGTTTTCTTTGCTTGGTTGTGCTGAGGATCAAGTCCAAGGCCTAGCACCGGATAGGCGAGTGCTGTATCACAAAGCTACACTCCCGGCCTCTAACCACTTGGAAGTGCAGGTTGATAGTATTAAGTGTATGCAGTGTTTCTATCTCCAGAACTCTTTTTTCTTGCAAAACTGGAACTCTATACATACTGAGCAGTGACTCCTCATTTCCCTCTCCTCAGCCCCTGGCAACCACCACTGCACTCTCTGTCTCCATGAATTTTACTACTCTAGGTGTTCCATAAAAGTAAACTCATTCAATTATTTGTCCTTTTGTGACTGGTTTGCGGCTTGTTTTACACAGCATAATGTCCTCAAGTTTCATCCTTGCTGTAATGCATCAGAATTCCCTTCCTTTCTAATGCTGAAGAGTAACCCACTGTATGCACACACATTTCAGTTGCCAAAGACCTGGTTGCCAGCCTTGTACCAGCTGTGAGACCTTAAGCAACTCTCTTGGCCTCTCTGAGGCTTATTTTCCACACCATAATTAATGGGAATAATAACACTGATTACATCACCAGATTGCTGTGAGGTCTGAGTGGGACTATAAATATGGGAGTGTTCTATAAACAACAAAGTGCTTCATTTATTTACTCCAGAAATATTAATTGAGTGTCACTCCCTGATTAGCTACTATACTAGATCTTGGTGTCAAAAAGAGGATTAAGATGAATCCCTACATCATAAAATATGATCCAGAAGACAGCTGCAGGGATGCTTAACCATTATAATCCTTGCCATTTATGAAGGCCTCCTTTATTGTATATCTGCCATTGTGTATGTGAGCAAGCTATATAAATAATATATATGACCTGACATAAAATATACTCCTACCAATATAGATATTGTTGTTATTCCCACTTAATAGAAAAGGGAATCCAGGTTCAGAAAACTTTATATCTTCAAGTCCACTCACGTTATGAGTAGCAGCTAGGATTTGAACTCCAGTTTCTCTGAATCCAAAGCCCTTTCATTTCTACATACCATCACTCTATTGCTAAATATTTCTTCCCTCACCAGTCTAGCCACCCAAATCAATCACCTTCCAGGACATGGAGACAAATTGCAGGAAACTAGCATGGGTTTCCCAAGACCAATGGAAAACTGATGGAAAGAATGGACGGTCACTAAGGATTCCAGATCCTCGGACACACTGTTATATTCCCAGTGTCTACTGCAGCACGGGATTTCAGAACCCACATTTCAGAGAAATAATTATAAGTATGGGCAACAAATCCAAAAATATATGCCATAAAAATACAATATCCAGCAACACATGAACAAGCATTGTTTCAAAAAAATACTGGTCAAATAAGTTTAGAAGATGCTAAAATTTTAAAAAGCAATCAAGTATAACAAGGTTTCCAAAAACCTCACTTATCGTACACTACGTAAAGCAGGGATGTGATCCATAGGTGACATATGTTTTTGGACCACAAAAACCCACCTTGTAACTTCTCACATATGCAGTCTGAGAAAGGCTGGCTTTGCAGTTCTTGGGATAGCACAATGTATCCTATGCCCTTAACTTTACCACCCTTTTGGGTTCTCATGATGAACCTTATATCTTGTTTAATTAAAACACCTAACATTTGCTGACAACTTGCTCCACACCAGACTCCAATTTAGGCACTGGAGATTCAAAATGCCCACTCTGCATGCAGCTAACAGTAAATCTGATAAACCAAGATGGTATGTAAACGTGACCAGGTGGCCACATGTGGCCATCTAGTATCACACTTGGCCATAATGCAGAATTTAGGCTTTAGAAAAGCCTTCTGTAAAATCCTTCCACCATAAGTGGCCAGAGGTTAATCAACACCCTGAGTGCTGGTCCCAGGGGAGGCATAAATATGTACAAAGCTTTGAACTCAAAACCAACTCGCTATTCATTATGTAACCTTGAATACATTGCTTAACTTCATCTATAAAATGTCAATCATTATATCAGTTTCAGAGTTGTCAAGCATACCAAAAGGGGCAAATATGTAGAAAATGCCTAACAGCCTGTGTGGCACCACGCTCAGCACACTTTCCCCCCTTCCCTTTACTCTGCGAACATCCTGGAACACTGTTAAGAAGAGTAGGAGGGTGCACACGGGCTTGCACAGAGAGGGTCATGGCTAATGAGTGGTGTCTCCTGAGCAGGACGGGCTCACATATTGGCTGGATATTGGTCAACTGGATACTTCCTAAGGAGTATTAGCTCTGAGTCAACGAATTTACAGTGACCGGGGAGTTCCCAGAAGAAAACAAGCAGCCTTGCTACAAGCACCTCTCCCTTCCAAGCCCCTTGTCAGTTTTTCTTATTTCCTTTTTCTTTTATACTTCTCTCTTTCTCCCATTTGCATAAAATGAGCAAGGTTGATGTCTTCTTTCCTTGTAAGGCAAGGAGGAGTGACGATGCCTTCGACCTAAAAGACTGAATCTGAAAACCACGCATGTAACCTACTAATTAGTATCTGTCCCATTCTGAAGAACTCAGCAAGATTCTGTAGGCCCTTTCTGAGGAAATCCAGAAATCTAGGCACAGATATTCCATTGGCAGGAACCATATACCACAGATAAGTGGAGAGGGGGTCTCTAAACAGAGCTATTTGTGTATCAGTAATTGGCTTTTTGAGGCACAGTTGTAATTGTTAATGTTTTTATTTTGTAACTTCTGTGGTACTATAATTTTAAAATGGTTAAAAACAATAAAAACAAAAAGAGAGGCTGAGCATGGTGGCATACGCCTGTAATCCCAGCACTTGGGAGGCTGAGGCAGGAAGATTGCTGTGAATTTGAGGCCAGCCTGTGCTACAAAGTGAGTTCAAGACCAGCCTGAACTACAGAGCAAGACTCTGTCTTGAGAGAAAGAGAGAGACAGAGAGAGAGAGAAAGAGAGAGAAGGAAGGAAGGAAGGAAGGAGAAAGAAAGAAAGAAAGAAAGAAAGAAAGAAAGAAAGAAAGAAAGAAAGAAAGAAAGAAAGAAAGAAGAAGAAGAAAGGGGAAGAAAGAAGGGAGCGGTTGTTTCATAGGGAATAAAGGAGAAATTGAGAGTTTCTAAAGTAGAAGCATCTCAGGATGCCAAAGGATCATCCCTTTTGTCTTCCAGGTCCACTCCATTGACACATATTTGCTGCAGGCTGCCTATGATGCAGGGACAGTGCTGAACACTGGGGTGATGGCAGATGAACAAGGAAGATACAGGTCTTGTATTCTTGGGGCTGAAAGTCAAGCTGGAAAGAAAATCAGATATGGCTACAAAAATCAGATATGCAGTTAGGTAACTGTAATTGTGATCACTGCCATAGCGTTGCATAGGACACTGCGAGGCACTCAGAAGAAACATAAACCCAAGAGAGGGGAACTGACATGTCACTGCACCACACTGGACCAGAATATGGTAATCTGCTGCCAGTTTATTGCTTTGTCACTATGCCACAGCCTGGGCATCAGTGCCCGACACGCAGCATCAAGAGCAGGGTGGGCAACCAGGACAGAAAATCAAGTAGCCAAATCACTGGAGCTTTTATAGAGGAAAACCAGCACAGACTTGGAGACCACCTGTACTCGAGGACACTCACTGGTGCATCTTAGCAGTACAAAATGACCTTAACGCTCTTGGAGGGGGTCCCAAAAAGCTAGAGTCTCCCATAGCCAAGACCACAGGGGGAATGGAGAGCCTCCCCCAGGATGAACTAGAAAGGGCAGAGAATGAGGGTGTAGACCCAACACACAGGCTGAACACTAATCTATCTGCTGTACTGTGCTTTGGAATTAATCAAACAAATCCCTTGATAAATCTGAGGCCTTTATTAGACAACACTAATATCCCCTTTAGAGTAATCCTGACAAATACATTCAGAGAGGGGGGAGTCCCGAGTGGCTGGGAAACAGACTGTCCTCATGTTCGCACAATCCACACAAGAGCACACACACAGGCCCTGCCCCCAGCCCCCCACCCCTAGATGTCAGTTCCCAGCAGCACCATGGGCCTCTGCCTTATGACTTCAGGCAAAGCGGTGAGCAGAAGGATGGGAGAACAAGCCCTGGATTCCCTCCCCTCCCCAACGCCACCACTGACCTAATTTTCCACAAGAGAGGATTTTTTCCTTTTTTGGTCCTGCTTGTTTGTAAATCATGTCACCCCAGTGCACACATAGCTTAAGGCAGACCTAGCTATGAAGCAGGGAGAAGCCAAAGGAGGCTTGGAACTGTGCCCCAAGTTGCCGTTTCTCATAGAGGTCAGGTGGGTAGAAACACGGAAAGCTCAGGAGAGGGGCTGGAGGTCGAAGCTAGAAGGAGAAAGGTATATTCTCGAGACGATCCAATTTTACATGTGATACTGAACAAGAGAGGCAGCTTATCGGAAAACGGCCCCCAGAGCTCTGCCTCTAACTTTATGTATGACCTTGAGTAGGTTCCTTAATGCTTCCAGGTCACCTGTCTCTATAAACAATGCAGGTTATTTTGACCTCTCAAATATGTTTTGGAACTGCTGAGAACCTATCAGAAAAGGGACTGGCTTTACTTGTAAGAAGACGTGGTTCTTAAAACTGCAAAAATTGACCTGAAAAAAAATTAGACTTGAAAGAAAGAAAGAAAACCAACACAGCATAGAACTGACAACGGCTAAAAAATGCACATGGTGAAATTTGCTATTGACTGAAAAATTGAAGGAAGAATCAAACATTCTTGACAAAATTTAGACCTGCAAGCTTGATGTGAGAAAATTGGACATGGAAGAAATAATAGCCATAAAAGAACATTCACTATGGCCAAAGCTATCTGGGTTAAATTTGATACAGTGCGCACACACACAAAATAACTGATCAATTAATCGAATTTCCATGATAGAAAACACATGGAGCAGAATTGATCTTGTTAAAAATAATTCAGTAAAATAAAAATGAACTGGAAGAAATAAGAAATGGCTTAACTAGGCAGGAGAGAAAATGGACTGAGGAGTAACATAGGACTCATACTGCTTGCTTCTGGAAAGTACTCCTTTGGTAAACATGTTCCAGGCTCTGTTTAATTCTGATTATGCCAACATAGAGTTAAAAGCACTCAGGGTCAAACTATGCAATCAAAACATCTTCATAAATGCTGAATAAAAATAAATTATATGACCTCAGAGGTCTCGTCTAATTGCATTTTATGATAAAAGATCAAAATCAAAGATGAATAAAATGATACAAATACTTTCCACCTATTAAGAATGGAGCATGGGAACCAGTTATCATCTATAACAATGGGTCTCAGATTAATAGATTTTTATTTACCTATAACATGTTTAAGCATCATAAAGAAATTCTGGAAGCCAGTAGAGGCTACCTATCTTCTGATTTTTTCAAGAAAGAACAAAAACTGAAAACTTGTCACTTTCTAGCACCATATTTTCTTTAAAAGAATTAGTACTTAATAGCCCCAAAGTAAAAAGGCAGAATCTCTGAATCTTAAAAAATCAAGTATTACTTCACAAAAAATGTACTACATTATATTTATTTTTTATTTTTCCATGAAAAATGGTAAAACCACATTACAGTCCCTTGCGTGTCTTCATACTATTGGGCTGAGAGCAGACTGGGGACTTTTGTGCTTTAGTCCTCCCATCTGTAAAATAGGGATAAAAGGTAAACCTCTTCACAATTACTGAAATAATAAATCTACCAATCTTAGCCTAAACCCCAGGAAGCATAAAGCCTTTACAGTCAAGCTGATTCCCCAGACTCAGATTTTACCCCTACTCCTCTAAGCTCAGAGCTCTTTAGAACCTCTGCAATACAAATGTCCCAGACAACAGTAGCTGAAGAATGTGTACTGATTGTGGCAACTTCTTATTGCCCCGTGTACCAAGAACACACACTGTGGCAGGTGCAGGATGGAGAACTTGAGTGAGAGGGAGGAAGGGCAGCTGTTTGAAGTGCTCAGGCTGATCTCAGGGCCGTGGGTGGGAGCCACACTGTGCAGCTACTTGAGGAACAAGTTCCTTTAGACTGGCAGCAAATGACACTCACTATAGCTTTCGTGTCCCGGCAGTCTTTCATGCTTACCTTCTTCACAAGACAGCTTCCTTTTGATAGAGATTCTCCTCCCTCAGCTCCACCCCAGATTCTCACCTTCAAGATTCTGAACTCTGGAGGCAGATGTTCATGTTCATGCCTAGGTGGCAGACAAAGTCAGCTCCCATGCCCCCTTCTCACTGATGGCTTCTCTCTCTCCTCCATCCTTAGATAGCCATCCATCCATGCATCCATCCATCCAGCCATCCCCATCCGCCATACTTTAAGCAAATATATAAAACTGAAAGACACAATTCCTGCCAAGGATACTAGATTAATCCATCTTATTACTAAGTCAAGCAAGTGACAACAAACACAAACGGTCCTACTCTATCACTTTCTCCCTGTTCCTTCCATCAGATGTCGCCTCCTCCAAGAGGCCTCCCTGGCTAACCTTTTCTCATTGGCTCTCCTGTCAGCCTGTTCATCTCTAGCACTCATCACAATTATTCATGTTTTGGTTTAGTTTTCCATACAATGTTTCCCACTCGTTTGTAAGCTCACTGATTGATCGCTATGATTGTGCTAGGCAACTGATATTCTTCTGAGTCAATCACTTTTCCTTAGCTACGTATCTTTTTCCAGGGTGATGCAGAGGAACGGGTGCTGGACTGGGTCCCAGATTATCCAGATTTTGGACTCAGTCCTCCAGCCACTTGTGACAGGAGAATTCTTGCCCCTCTAGGTCTCAGTTTCATAAAAGGAGAGTGAACTGTGATGTCCAAGAGGGGGACAGGGCAAAAAAAAATGCTGTGTTGGGAGGAGTATGTACACTACATATTTTTATAATTTAATATGGGTTAAAGATTTTCATAAAAGTTCATGAAGTCTCTTGGATAATGGTACTATGCTGATGAGACAAACAATAGACTATTTACAGATCATGGGTTTAGAAAGGTTAAAAAAAAAATGGGATTCCAGCCCAAGTAGCCCAAGGTTCTAGTATTATTTCAATGATAGCCTATGAGGTGAGATAAAACACCAGTAGAAAGGTGGGGGACCAAGCAGAGTTTATGTGTGTTTTGTTGTTATTGTTATTGTTGGGTTTTTTTGTTTTTGTTTTGTAAAGCATGTGCCCAAATCAGGCTCATGCTCGAGCAGAACAGAATCAGTTATGCACAGGAGAGGGAGAAGGTGAGAAGACAGGTTGGTAAAAATGCACAGGGTACCTGCCAGCCACAGACACCGCACTTAGGCCAACCAAGAAGGTCCGGGTCACTGATGGCCACAGGAACCACTGCCCAGTGCCAGACTGAACAGCACACTGTAGAGACAAGACTTCAGACTCCACATGGACTGCCCAGGCCCTTTCCATAGGCAGAGGGTCCGTCTTCTCTCTTCAACTGTTTCCTACTCTCAACAACCAGGAAAGCCACCTCCCTCATGAGGCTGGGTGGGAGCAGGGAAGGAAATCGTGTATGGATGTCCTGAAATCAGGCCCCAGCACTTAGTTGGCACTTCAGGAGACTGAGGCAACGATCACCATTACTAAATTTAGTCCATCAAGATAAGCAGAGGACAAATCAAGATTTCCCTAAAATCAAATCGCATCATCAAGGCTTCCTCAGGAGTGTGGTCAGAGCTGAACACAGGGGACAACCCCAGGTTACGTCCTAAGTCATTCGACAGCACTTGCAATGCTCAGCCAACAGACACAGTCTGGGGGAGCCAGTCTGAGAGCAGTGAGTCCAGAAGAGGCCTCGGTACATCTTGGTTTCACCCATGAACTTCACAGCTTGTATTCTGCCAGGTATACAAAAGGACCCCAGAACCCACAGACACCACGCTTCACTTCTCCTTTTTATAATTTCTTGGCCAATCAAGTGGCATGAAGATGCACCCATTTTGTTTACAACTCTTCCCGCCCCGAATAGTGGCCTACAGTAATTGTTCCTTGTTGGTAGCGGAGGTGGAAGGAGGTGCCTGTCAAATAGCATCGTAGTATCTCAGGAGGAGTTTCACGTGATCATGCACCCCCATGCAGGCTCCATTTTTTGGTTCCAATCACATGCCAGCTGGGCCCCTAACACCTCAATTTCTTCTGCTTTGAGAAACACTGGAAGGCAGGCCCCTCCTCCCTAGCCTCCCTGTTCTGACTTATGCTGGATAAGCAACTTCAGATTGCTGAACAGCAACACACAACACAGCTGGGCAAAGATTCCTGTGTCCTGAAATTCCTGGAAAACTGATGCAAAGCAACATTTCAAGCACAGACACAGCCCCCACCCCCAGCCCTGCAGAGTCGGAGATGAGCGGAAGGCAGCCCCAGGCAACCATAGCTGAGCCTCTGTCTCCTTGAGAAAGCATTGTTCTTCCTTCCCAAGCACCCCACCCTGTGCGGAGATGGAGAACCCACAAGTAAATGAATCACTAGCACCTCAGTCACTGGCTCAGCCAGGGCTCCGGGAGTCACAGGTGCGAAGCCTTGGTTTTCCAACTCACAGGAATGGAGAACTAGAGAAACCTACACCCCAGCCCCAGGAGAAGGTGTAGGGCTTTGAGCTGAGCGTTAGTGCTGGTGCCCGCCCAACTCCCCAAGAGCTCAGCGCCTGACTCTGGGAAAAATGTAACCGAGGCATTTTGTATTTAATTCAAAGAAGCGTGAAGTTCACATCAGAGCGCGAATTTGCTGATCCTGAGCAATCTTCCTTCCTCAGGGTTTCTTTCTTTCAGATCTTTGAATCCTTGAGTCCCCCCCTGGAATCCTGATGTTCCAGGAGGCACAAACTCCATCTTGTGCAAAATTGCATGTGAGACTTAAATTTTCATTTGTAGCAATGTTTTTAAAGGGCTTAACTGGAGGTAGAAGAAAGGCCTACGTGAAGAGTTTTTGAAACTAAATGATGAAATTTTTAAGCTAGTTTATTACACTCAAATGCATGTTCCAATTTTGACTAGATTAAAAAAAGTATAGTCTTAGGTAGAAATGGTGGTGTCTATCTGTAATCTCAGCAATCTGGGAGGCTGAGGCAGGAGGATTCCAAGTTTTAGCCCAGCCTTAGCAATTTAGTGACTTAGCAAGATCATATCTCAAAAAACAGGGCTCAGCTTACAGATCAGTGAAAGGTTCTGGGTTCAATCTCCAGATGCGCGCGCGCGCGCGCACACACACACACACACACACACACAATTCATATGCTTCCGTTCATTCACCAGTGAATGGTTTTAAGAACTTTCTTTTGTTCATAGTTTCCTTCATCTCCAGTCACCTACTGCAGCCCCTTTACGGATTCCTTGTCCTCCACAACCCTAACATTACAGGTCCAAAAGTGCTATAGCTGGGCTGCTGCTTCCCCATCTATGCTCTTTCCTTGGACAACCTGATCTGTGCCCAGGCCATCCCCCGCCCTCTACAGTGCCACCCCTGCCATCTGTGCCCAGACCCATCCTTCCCTTGGTGCCAACCATTGCTCCCATTTGCCTCGCTGTGTCTCCCCCAGTGACCCCACAGGGAAGGAGGGATATGTTACTCCTCTCTCACCTTCACTCCAAATGAACTTGTCTCCCTGGTTTCCCTGTCCTGTGTGCCTGCAGACAGAGAAGCCTGTCTCTGCAGCGCCCCTTCTCTCTTTTCAGCAACAGTGATCACTAATGGTAAAGCGACAGTCACTCAGTGCTCACTACATGCCCACCACTGTCAGCATTCCAACAAGCCTTCTCCTCTAAAGCTCTTGATTACCTTAACTACTATCATCCCATTTCTCAGATAGTGAAACTGAAACAGAGATATGAAGTCCTTTGCCTAAGTATGCACAGCTAGGATGTGGCAGAACCTGGCAGTCTCAAAACCAAACGTCAAGGTTGGCTCAAAACCAAATGTCAATGCCCAGCTGCTATGGCTTGTGTCTAGATGCCCCCACAAAGCCTTATGTGGTCATACGTGGGGCTTTTTCAGAGGTGGCTGGATCTAGAGTGTATGATGCCAGGATTAAGGGTGTGTGCTTACTAAATCAGTCCACTGATTGGTTTGACACCGCCCTAAGCCCAGTAGCCTAGATAGAATACAAAAGGGGCAGAAAAAAGCTGCTAAAGTCACTTAGACTTGCTTGCTTTTGCTGCCTTCTGCTTGCCATGGACTGTTTCTCCTCTGCCATGCCATGCCACCCTGCCTGGGAGCCAGCCAGCTATGAGCTAAAACCTCTACAAACTGTGAGCTAAATAAACCTTTCCTACCTTAACTTATGGGTGTTGGGTATTTTGTCTCATCACTGAGAATAGTAACTAAGACCCTTCCCAAATATTAAGAACCCCTCTTTGACATCTTTGCAGCCAGCCCTTCTCGCATCCCCACTCCTCCACTGCACACTCCTCTCTCACCAGAACCACACAATAGCCTCTCTCTGCCTCCTTGCCTAAAGCCTTCCAGTCACCAACCTACCCAGCAAACTGTTCCAAGGACCATCTTTCTAAACTTCCAATCTGACTGTCACTACCCAATGAGAAACTTCCAGTGGTTCCCAATTATGGGAAAATAATATTTGAAACCTTACAGCACTTTAGCTCCCCTTGCCTAACTCCTTTACCCATGTCTCCCGTTGGCCTCAATCCTTCGATCCAGGTACATTAACTGTTTCAATCAAGTGCAAACTGCATCCTGCTCGTGCTTAGAACTGCCCTGAATTCCCTTTCCCGTTATTCCCAGCCTGCCAATTAAAGCTTCTAGGTCCTGCCCAAGAATCTCCTCTGTAGAATTTCCTCCCACAGACTCCCACTCCAAACACACACACACACACACACACACACACACACACACACGCATGAGTGAAAGGTACACTCTCCCTGATACTATAGCAATTGATTGTGTGTTACACTTCTTTACCTGAGGGCTTCCCAAACTTGGCTCTAAGATCCTCAGGGAGAAGGACCATGTCGATGGATAACAGTCATTCACTCTGTGAATGTCTCATGAATGAACTTATTCCAATAAACAGAAGGCCTATTCTGAAAAAAAGGGATTATACGTGTAGAACTGCTTTGCAAAGAACTTGAAGATACTTCAAAGACTTTGTTCTCTGGTATGCTCCAAAGTTGCCCCAGCAACTGTTCACACCATGGTTTTTATCCTGAAAGAAGCTCTGGAATAGTATTAGAGGCTGACCAGAGTGAAGCCTTAGAGGAGGAGGTGTGGCTGAGCACCTTCGCCCTGCGCCCTCCAGAACCAGCTGGCCAGCTTAACCAAGACCACCACACACAGGGCTGAGGACAAGAGCTCAATGCACAGGGCTGGTATCTGGAACGCTTTACGATTACTCTGCTCAAAACTATAAACCCTGGACATAGGGATTGTTACAGAAGCAACTATAACCAATTAAAGGGAGAGAAATGTAGATTTGAGTGTTTGTCTAATTAGTGACCTCCTAACCTTTCTCAACAAAGATTTCTCATTAGGAAAAGAAGTTTTATTGTATCTTCCCAATAGATACATATTTATTTATAAATAGCTTGCATGTAAGTTAACCAGGTGTTTTATTATTTCCTTCCCATATTCCCACAGAACACTGTGTGCACACCGTTTTGAAGGCCAATGATCTAGAAAGTGCTGTAATTTTCCCCACTCTCCAGAAGGGGAGAGGATGGAAACAGGAAGAAGGGTCTGGTTGCTGAGAGCCAAGAATCGTGGAGTCCTTGGCTTGAAGGCATGCACAGGCTAGCACACGTTCCTGACAGCTGTCACTCCTGCACCAAGCGCAGCCCCTGCAGTGACAGAGCTCCTCAGCAAAGCCACGCATTCTGTGTTCCGGCAGCTCTCACCATCAGAGAATTCTTCCTCTCAAGCTCTGATTTCTTCAACTGTCCTGCCTGGTATCCACTCCCTGCACTACATGGAAGCTTTTCCAATATCTGAGGACAATTATCCTGTCCCCAGTGAGTATCATCTTCTCGGGGGAATCCACATGAGCTAATGGGGCCTCTCCATCTCCAGTGACAACAACGTGCCTGCCTTGAACAGCCACTTCACAAGCATTTACATGGTCCCAGGCTGGCTGCTGCCTATAATTGTTACAGAAAACCACTGGTTTGTAAACAACAACAAAGAAAGTCTTTTTAATTCATCCTAAGGTAGAGTGAACCAAGTGGAATGCGTATGTATTTAACATTTAAAAAGACAAAGATTTTCGAAGGGGGCCAGTGTGGTCCTGGTGACATTTGACTTCACTGACTGATTTATTCAACAGACATTATTGAGCTCACATTCCTGCAACTCTACATGCATCCACCATATGTTAGTGAACGCACACACACATATGTGAACAAACACAAGGCACACATAATCCATGAATACGCTCCCCCACAAAATGTTGTTCATTAAGGCAAGAAACATTTACTGAGCACCTGCTTTTTGTTAGACGCAACATTCACAGATGAGCTTGTATGTGCAGCAATTAACAAAGGCAACCAGAGACACCATCCCCCCTTGGTTTCCTGTTTTATGGTTCCCAACTAGAGTACTTTCTCATGTACGCTCTTGTAACAGGAATTGGAAAACCCAGCTGAGCAATCACAACTTGCATTAAGCATGGGAAAGCCAAAGGGAGCCAAGAGACACATTAAAATGTAGCCATTGGCTATATACTCTACCCGGGGGGAAATAGCCCCACTCTGCATTAACACAAACCTGAAAAATCAACATCAGGATGAGCAAACAGCAAAGTTGCCACAGCAACTAAAACCAACCATCCTTTGCCCACATGGCAACAACTACATGATGGTGTGAGATGGTCACACCCGCTTTCCAGTACATGCATTACAGTCCATAGAGCCTGGCTGCACAGTGAGACCCTAGATGCAAAGTTGGTGCCTCTAGAGACATTTCACTGCTTTAACTCAGAATGATGTCTGTGGGTTTTTCTCTTAAAAGTAGCCTATTTTAAACCACAAAATTATGATATGGCTTCCCTTTCTTTTCTGCTGTGCCAGTAAAATGATTGTCAATGGAGAAATGGCCTAGAGCCAAGTCTAGCTTTATCCCCTTTAGGGTAAAGGACAGGATTTGCTTGATTGGTTTCAGTCTCTGCCAGTGTGGGAGCAACACCTTCTAGCCCTACCTAAGCCCTCTCCCTGGGAGACTTCTGCCCATCAGTGCCAAAAACATGGGATACCCCAGGAAACCTGGCAAAGCAGGAAGCATTTCTGAATGAGGCATAACCACCTAAAGCCAGTTTCTCTGAGTCAATACTGCTACTCAGTACTGCTTCATCTCATGCCCTTATTTCTTTTTAATAAAACATATAGCCTGCTAGGCTTCTTAGCAAAATCTTCATTTCTGCTGGCATGTCTGACCCTGACTACTAGGTTGGACTTGTCAAGCAAGTCCAATCCAATTTCCTCTGCCTCTACTCCACTGCATTCCAGACTTCTCATCTTATTGTAGAACATTCTGGAATTTCCAGGGGTTCCTTGGATGCTAAAGCCTAGTTGATGGAGAAAAATGGTACATTAGGGAATAAAATGAGGCTCAGACAATACAGCCAGAGTTGGGGCTCACTGTGGACCTTTCCCAGTGCAAGTTCCCCAGGAAAAAAATGACTAGAGTATGAATCACTTGCTTACATCAAAATCTGTTTGCATATCAATCCCTCCCACATGTTTAAGATTAATCACAAGCAGCTAATTCTAAGTAATTCCATGGTGTGTGTACTGTTTTTGCCCTATTAGAGAATCTGTTATGAGATTTGCCTTAACAGAAGAGTTAATTCATGCAAAGCATCATCCAAAAATGTTAGGACCCAAGCACCCATCCCTGCCCCTCACCCACAAGGCCCATCGCAAAGATCTGATTGCTTTAAATGAAATAAGAACAATGAGAAAAGTCACTGAGAGGCAGACTTCATCCTGACATAGGTAAGAGCTCCCTAATACTCAGCATGGATCAGAACTGTATTAGGCAGCCTCGAAAAGCACCAAGTCCCCAACATTGCTGTTGATTAGGGTATTTGTTTGTTCATTTGCAGGTTTTTTGTTTTCCTTTGTTTTGTAGGGCTGGGGCAGGGAGTCATCTTACACAATGGAGAAGAGAATGAGAAATGAATAGTTAGACCCAATGATCTTGACAGTTTCCAGGGATTACACATGACAAAGTCATAGCCAGATAGCAATGCAAATGTGTCAGTATCCTCTGTGAAAGTCACAGGGTCTGTGCTTCATCCTTCACAGTTCATTCCCACAGTACCAGCAACCCATCAAATTCAATCCATCCCCTTAAAACGAAAAGTTCACAGGACTTGATGTTACTGCGCATGGCCTCTCCCTAAACTTCAACCTTGTACTTCCTGATCCAGACAGAAAAAATACACTGTGGTTGGATTAGATTCACAGGGAGGCCATTGGTAAAAGCTCTACACCCTCCAAGCCCCCTTTCTTCTCATCCTCTTTGCTTTGCAAAACTAACCATGCCAGAGACAGGACCTCTTCTGGAGAGGAAAGAAGCCTGAAAAAATAAGAAAAAGGAAGAAACTGTGAGAGTCATAATCCGGCTGCCTGGCCCACTGTCTGGATCACAAATAAGTGATTTCCTCTTTGCTCTCCAGCTTATCTCTCCTCCCAAGTGGGCTCCGCATTTTTACTTGAAAGCAACTTATTGAGTAAATAAGCTTTACAACTCCCTCACTGCACTTTTTTCTTTTCTCAAGGGGCAGCAGGCCACGCATTTCCAGTGCTACCTGCAGAAGAGGTTATAGGATTATCTGAAACACACTGCCTGCTGGAGCTGAGTCTCCAGTCCTCGCATGTGCAACAACCACAGGACTGTTGAGAGTCTTCTCCGGAGGACTTCATGCTGCAAGCAGAACGACTTCAGGAGAGCCACACTGGCAGGTGAAAGGTGAAAATGTCAGAGAGGTGGGGATCAACAGCATCTCATCCACAAATTTAAAAGGAAAAGGTCCCCAGGGTTGTGCTCTTAGCTACAAAGCTACTCTACTTAAAGAAGAATCTGAGCAAACCCAAAAGGCTCTGAAACACTTTCCACAGCTAGGGAACCTGGAGCTTCCATTGCCGAGAGTTCACCCTCTGCCTGTCCTGCATCCCCACCTCCTGCAGTCTCTCGCATACTCTTACAAGGTAGTGTTTGCCCCTAGAGAACTGAAAATGGGCACCGTTTCTAGCATCATGTGCAAAGTAAGGTTCATCACAGGGTAGAACTAGATAGTTTAGCTGCATGACTATGAGATCAGCTTGTTTTCAAAGCTACTGGGTTTTGGATTTTAAAAAAAAGAGACAACTTTGGAAAATACATTATTCAGGAACATTGTGGCTAGCATTCAAGGTTTAAGAGCAGATATAGACTAGGAAACATTTAAAGGGGGCTCCATATTGCTTTTAAATAGGTCACCCAAAGACACCAATTTCTGGAGAACAGCAGTAGTAATGACAACCCACTGACAACATCGCTCCTCAAATAGATCACGGAGACAGGCCTGCAGAGCCATGCTTTGTCCTTCTCCTCTGCCAGCCACAGCCTGTCACCTGCAACACAGATCCCCAGTGAGTCAAACAAATCTAACATCTCCAGTGCAGCTGGCAGAGGATGAGTGGAGTGATCCCTCTGTTTCAATATCATTGTTCCTCTGAACCCCCGGCAAAAATTCCCAAGCACTCCCTCCCTTCACCCATCCCTTGAAGTCTCCTAATCTCACCCCACCTTCCAAAGAGATACTCCTCGACTTTCTTTAGCTTCCCACACTCCCTACCCATGACTCCCCCACCTCTTAAATGAGAATCTCAGCAGTTCTTATCCCAGGTTTGTGCAGGGGAAACTGTCTGTGATGAAGGGTCATTGGTCAGAGGGAATCACGCACACACCCAGAGCAACGTTGCTGGCACCTGACAGCAACAGGGCTTCTTCACAGAGGCAGATCCAGAGGTGAACTCTGAAGCTTATGGTAGTTGAATATCCTTAAGAAAAAAATACTGAAAATACAAAAATTAGGTGCAGGGCCTCAGAAGAAGCCCGTGCAAGTGAGGAGACATGAAAGGAAAGTTTAGCTTTATGGCAAATCCATCCTGTAATCCTCTCTCCCCACGCACACACACACCAAGGAAAAAAAAAGAATAGACATGGGCAGAAAGATTTGGCTTTGCTGTGTGTGAAGAGAAGCAGGAGCAGCAGGAGTGCCAGAAAGCGAGGGACAGAGTCATCCGGGAGCTCCATCCTTTACCACCAGCCCAGAGCAGGTGCTGTGCTACTCCTGGTTCCTGGAAAACCAAAGGTAAGTCCGAGGAGGCCACTCCATCCATCGATGCTCCAGCAAGGGTGCCAGTGCTCCAGTGGTCTTCAGATCCTTGGGTCCAATCCCCAGTCACTTCACTGCAAACCAGAGTCTTGCAGTAGGAACTGAATACTCACATTCATTCATTTCCATCCTTCCTCACATTTCCTCTTGCTCCTTATGACTGGAAGGAGCAAGGCTCCTGGGACTGGCTGAGCTGATAACCTCCTGCACCAGGAGTCTGACATTTTGCTTATCATCTGCATCCAGGGAGGCAATGCTCCTTCCTTCTCACAATGAGACACAGGCCACTTGTCTTAATGAAGGGTGCTGAGGGCAGAAGCAAATGTCATGTTGGGGATCTGCGTTCTCTGATCCCAGAGACACTTGCCAAATAGGCAACACCCAAGCTTGCCCTCATGCTGCCTACCCAAGACAGGTCTGGCAACACCGCAGGCTGGGTATCACCTTCTTAGCAGAATAATAAGTCCTGCCCTTCCTGCCTTGCTGGGTTGCTGTGGGGGCCACAGCACCACATATTTTCAGGCAAAGAGCTGAGATTAGTATTCCACAGTCACAAGCATCGTCAGAAATGCCATGCTCTTGGGTGGGAACAAAACGGCAGTGATATTGGGTTTCACACTTTTCTGAAATCCCCTCCTTTTACTTCTGTCACCCTTCAAACTAGGGTAAAGGAAAATGGTGGAAGTAGAGGTAGCTCAAAGGGAGGCCCCAAATACTCTGTGAAACCAAACTGATGCACAGTCCCTCCTTACATACACCAGGAACCCAAGACCTCAGACCCCTTCTGTTTCTTCCCAGGAGCTACGCAGATAGCTTTATACCTACTGTCTCATTTAACGCTCTCACCAACTCCATAGAGTTGATATCTATGACCCTTACTTTACTGAGAGGCAAGATAACATAGGGGTTATGTGTGGGTTCTGAAACCAGACTGCTTAGAGTCAAACACCAGCTCCACCTCTTATTATCTATGTGACCTTAGACAAGTCATTTAATCTCTTGTCCCTCCATTTCCTTATCTAGGAAACAGAATAATAATAGTGGGTCAAGAGCGATTGTATGATTATAAGAGCTAATGCATGCAAAGCTGTTCAAATAGTGTGGCCATGGAGAAGTGCTCTGTGGTGGTGGTGGTGATGGTGGTGGTTGTTAATGAAGATACAGAAGTTTCAGACTTTTCCAAAGATATAAAACCTGTAAGTGGATTAGCCCAAATCTAAATCCATATCAGTCTCATTCCGACAGCCATACTCTTACCCACTATGATAAATTTTATCTAAGTTCCAAGTTCCTCTGCTCCTCAGTTATTTTAACTGTAAAACAGGGCCAGTCCAAGATTATCAACCTCACAGGAGTCTCATGAGCATAGATGAGCCAATAAATATGAATGCACCAGAATGTCAGGCACAAGGTAGTATTGGATAATAGCAACAGTGGTAACAATATTATTACTACTTTGTTTGAGAAGAGCATCCACCCTTCAGAGCTCTGCCCCAAAGCCACTCTCACGCCAGTTCCATTGCTGGGGTCTTGCAGCTATGGACCTACACTGCTGAGCCCATGAAGGCAGGAGCCCAGGGAGGAGTGGGGGAGGGCAGATCAGCCCCATCTTCCAAGCACAGCCTGCGGGCTGCACCCCACCTCTCCTGCCTAATGAAGGAGGGAGAGGCCCCAGCTGATGGGCAGCTGCCCCAAGAACTGGAAACCATCTTTCCAAGGCAGGCTGCAAAAAGAGATAGGGGCCTGGAAAATAATTAGCCCCCAGCACTGGGCCTGTGGTAGCTCATTACCAAATGCAAATGCAAGTTCATGTGCCACTCCAAGGCTCCTGGCAAAATGCCTGCCTGACCCGCACCCTTGCTCAGTTTGGACCAAAGTGTTATCCACCGCCCACCCTCTTTGCAGTGTGCAGCTGGTGGGCCGTCTCTGCAAAGGGAAAAGCCTGCTCTCACCCCAGCAAAGGGAGAATGAGAAAGAGGGCTTTATTTCTTTAAAGGATGCAGAGATGTCATGGGAGGGGGGAGATTAGAAAAATTGTTCTTTCCTCAGCAGTTAAAAGAGGGATAATTGGAGCAAGTGGCAGGCGGCTGTTCTGCCATTTAGCATACAGCATACCCAGGAAATCTCACTTGGTAATCAGGAGGAGAGGAGGAAAAAGGAGCAATCAGACCCCTATTCAGGCAAGGTTTAGCGACAGCCCCTGCTGGCTGGCTGGGCTGGTAGTCTCCAGCCTGCATGCTAGGTAGGAAATCACATCTTAGGAGCACAGTCCCTCCTTTGTGTGCATTTTAAGGCCTTGCCTCTGTGCTACCTTCTCCATACCAGACAGAAGCCCTGGGAAAGGAGCTAGCCTCTTCCCCTCTGATCACTCACTACTCCCCTGCCTGCCCCGCCTTGCAAGGCCATTCAGAGTTGACACAGATGAGGAACAATGCCATATCACAATTCCAGCAGGGTGTGCACCGGAAAAAAGAAGGAGAGGTGACTGTGTTTTTACTCAAGTGTCCAAAACAGGAGGATCCAACTGGGGCAATCGCTGGTACCTTCACTACATGTCTGGTGTCTGTACCTCAGTAAAGGCTCCAGTGTAAGCAGTCTCCTCTTACTGTATGCCTTTCCATCCTCATTCTGGCTTGGAGAAAAGGGGAGAGAGCCACACAATTCTCACCAAAAAGAAAACTAATTGAAATTCACTTTCAGGATGGCATATGAAGGCCACACAGTAGTGTGGAGACATCCATCAAACCAACCTGAGTAGAATGTCAGCAGCCTTGGACAGCAGGAGGGAAGGGGGATGGTCAGTAGCAGGTACCCTACGACAATGTGCAGTCCCTATCACAGACCGTCTCTGCTGTACTTCACTATAAGGTCCAAACACCTGAAAATGTTAACAGCTGAGACTCCAGACAAGCAGCTTTGGGTTTCGGCAGCTGCCCAAGTCAGGAGGAAACGACAGTGGACAAGGAACCAATTTTCTCTTTGCCAGTGGAATAGGATGCCACATGTCTTCACTGAATTAATCTAAAATTATGGTCACATAAATAATATGTGACATAGGACAGCCCATGTCTTGAGATCCAGGAAGAGAAACCAACCTGTAAACCCTTCTCCACTGTTCTCGGCCCCACCCTACCTGCAACAGGCTGACTTCATATTAAATGACCCCTCTGGGGAAACTGGTATGAAATTTATATACCTTGGCAGTGAATCAATGCTTCACAACCATAAGACTGTTGAGAAACTCAATACATGCACATTCAGAACTATGAATGTTTTAAAAAAAATAATCAACTTTAAACTCATTTCAAGGTAATAACAAACCCTCAGTGACCCACGAGGGGACTCTAGGGGCTGAGAAAGTTCAGGATATCTCTTCATTGGCCATTAACCTTCAAGACTGCCCACAACAGGACTGAGCTAAACAAAAGCCAGGTGAAAAAGCTATACTAAGCCACAGTATGACTATATTCCAAACCAGCTATACATAATTTTAGAATCATTTTGAGTTATTTGTACTTCTTCTTTCTTCCAAGACCATAACTGGTTGAGCACCAAAACATATTACTTATAAGCTTAACACCTAGAAGTAAACATCTGGGACCACTTCTCTATCCACATCATACGCCACAACGTTCAGTGTGACTATGCGTAACACTGGGAGTTTGTGATGAAGTCTTCCCAAGTACGATGGGCAGAATGCAGTCTACAGCTATAGCTAAGTCTCTCACCAAATGAAAGACAAGATATTGTGTCCACTGTCTCTTGCCTCTGGCCCAGATCTCCATAGCAGCAACTATCCCCAGTGTCTTTTAGGTCTTCCCAGCAGGAAATTAGAATATCCCATTGTACATAAAAGAGGTGGGGCTTTCTGGGCATTCTTCCTGGGGTGCAGCATGGAGATATTTTGGTGACTTTCAAGGTGTGGAAAGCCAGACAGCCTATACAAACAGCAGTGCCGCAACTGGCTACCAGCCAAAGGACAACGACAAGCACTTCCAACAGGCCCCAACCACATCCATATGATGCTACAGGAGCCCTCCCAGCTGTACCTGCTTTTGGAACTGCTATGCATGAAGTAGAAACATATTCCATGCCAGGTGCAAGTCCTCACGCATTGAATGGCAGGGCCCACTCTGCAAATTGAGATAATACATAGGACCCACTGCCAGGAATAAGTCCTGGGGATTCAGTTCTATGACACATGCAACTGAAGGGAAGGAGGATGGTTGCATTTTCAGTATTCATTTCACCTCATCATCTTTAAGAAAGTGGACAAGCATTTGTTTAGATTGTTTATTTTGTTTTATGCAAATATGCTTAACACATAGCAGCTGCTGTGACTTTTCCCTTAACATTTTACAGGTGAGCTTTTCACCTACTCTCTAAAAATTAACTATGTGTTGGGGGCAATGCCTGTTTTCTATTAGTCTGTGGTGCATTTTGTGGTTGATTTGACATAAGGACAGTTACTGGGATCAACAGGCTCCCAGGTATCAGTATATTCTGTCATCTCCCCCAACATCTGCCATCATCTTTGCATTGCTCTGTTCCAGGCCAGGCAAATGTTACTATTAGGACAGAGACTGTTTACCATATTTATGGATCAGAAGTATAAATGAGTTATTCTATTTACATTCTACAGGTAGAGCTATCAATCCACAGCCAAAAGATGATCTGAACTTTGTAGAAAAACAATTATTAAAACATACATATAGAATTTAGCTATTAAAAATTTGACTGCATACAATGTATTGTGAAGAAATTCCACTGGAGATTGGAAAACACATATATACAAAAATAAATGAGAGAAAAGACAAATTGTATACATATACAGTATAGAGATTCTTCCTGCAGAAAAGTGCTGATCCAAACCTGCCCAGAGGAAATGAGTTCTTTTTAGACACAAAAAATGCAATCAGGGATAATCAGCAAGTTAACAACACATTCGCAAACACCCTGGTCCCTAGAAAGGAAGAATGCCAGCTTTCAGTGCGAGTTCTGAGAACAGAACAGATCCTTTGGGCAAATGAGAAAACAAGTGATCATGTCAGCGTCTTCAGGCAGAACTTTCTCCAAAGCCAAGAAGCTTTGGAACATCAGTCAGCTCCAAAAGGCACCTGCTCATGAAAAGCACTTCAGTTACCACATTCCCAAAATGGTTTTGCGGACTGGGTTGCCTCTGCCCTTCTTCTCCACCCCTTTTCCTAAAGGGTTTAAGAGGGAAATATAGAAGCCGTAAAAGGAAAATGTATCTCTCTGGCATCTTCCTTTCAGACAGCCCCTCCACAGGAAGGGAGAGGCAATGCCCAACCCAGCAGAAGAAAGAAGCACAGCCCCAGGGAGCATTTCTCCAATGGCACATGCATGACCTACATGAGGCCTCCAGTGGAAGCACCAACATGTCCTAGTCTCCAGCATCCACCACCTGTGGAATAAGCTTTGTTTTGACTTTTAAAAAATATTTTTAAACAGCAATTGGCAGTTAAAGTTTGTATCAACCACAACCTGCTTTAGGGGCTAGGCTGTTCTGGAAATGTTTCAGGAACACCAGACTAGTCATGAATTACAAATCCCAGGCAGTGGGCCTTACCTGAATGAAGAGATCCTAAGAGTCAGGGGCAAGACCTCTTCTAGTCTCACCCCTCACCTACTTCCCTCCACTTCGCACCAGCTTATTCTCCACCTTGAGAACACTCTGGAGTCATGTGAGAAAGCTTAAAAATATATTAAATGCTTGGATTTGATTCCCCAGAGATTTGGGTTTAGTGATCTTGGGATGCGTCCTGGAAGTTTCTAAATTCCCCAAGGTGATCCTAATGTGCAGCCAAGGCTGAGAACCCCTGGCCTCCCCCATGCCACACCACCACGTCCGGGAGGACGCCAGCGTGGGAAGGCACACAAAACATCTCTAGAAGAACCCAGGGCTTTCCTAGCCCAGGAAGGACAGGAAAAATGCAACTTCCTGCCCCCAGTCACCCTAATTTCCCAAGATACATACCTGTCTGGTCAGTTCCCACATACTTGCTCACCTCCTACCCAAATCTCAGCCTGTAGTGAGTCCAGTTCAGAAATCTGCATTTTAAGTTTTTGTTAAATAGTAGCTGGGCCACTTCTTTCAATTCCAATCTCAAACACAATTCAGTGCAGGAGATGAGGGCAGCCCATGCCCTTGTGCAGATATCCCTCCTTCCTCTCCCTAGGAAGTTGTACTTGAATTTGAGCCTTGGAGCTGGGTGGGGGTCTTGCTGAGCAAGACTCCAGTGGATCCTGTACCTAACACACTGGATAAGAAAAGGAACCACATCTCAAAGGAACCTCACATGAAGAATCCTTATTGCTGAAACAAGAAAGGGAGGTCTTTGTGCAGATGCCTCATCTATCCTCTCCACCCCTCCCAGGGGGTGAGGCACAATAGAAGGACTGGACATACAACAGGGCCATGCATAAACCCTGCAATCCACCTAGCCTCCCTTGCTGCACTCATTATGCTGGGGGTTAAAAGGAGGAAGTGAGGGGGAGTTTCCCATCTATCCCCAGGGCTAAAGTCTCAAAGGGTCAGCAGGGACAGAGGTAGCCACTCTGCCAATTGCTATCTCATTACTGCCCCTGCGTCAATCCTGCTAAGCTATGCTGCAGAAGAAGCCATACTGGAGCCCAGACTCTGCAGTCTAGTTCATCTAGTCCTTTTAGTTGAGTGTAGAGCTTGTAGTTGAGTAGCTAGCCTTCACTTCCTGCTGAGATCTGTTGGATTTTCCATTGCGAGCAAGCAAAGGATTTCCACTGCCTCTTCAGGGAAAAGGGTCCAATTAACACCAGGCTAAAAAACTGGCTTCTGTCAATCATCTGGCCCTCACCCAGTCCACACAAGTATTTAGCAAGAGCAGGAGTGAAGAGAGCCTTACCTTCTGAGCAGAGTGTGCCACCATAGCCGGTGGTGGAACAGTCACAGGTGGGGTGGCCATCCAGGAGGAAGCAGATCCCACCGTTTTCACAGGGCCGCTCACCACAGGGTCCTTCAGCTTCCAACTGGACGCCCTGGCTCCCCAGAAGCCGGGGCTCTGAGTTGCCGTACTTGAGATCCAGGATTAAACCCCTGAAGCCAGGTATGGCTTGTACTCCATCAAGGGTCAGGGCAGAAGACCGTATGTCGGCAGGGACTCCACCAAGGAACAAGTCACTGACCACATCCATGTAGGGTCGCTGGGGCTGCAGCTCCGCCAACTGGCTCTCGCCATCAAGCACCAGCACGGTATGCAGGTGGTCACGGCTCACCATGAGGAAGTGCCAGCTGCTGTCGTTCACTTGCTTGTTGGACAGCACAGCAGTCTCGGCGCAGTCCATGCTGAAGCGGAGCTGAACACGGCCGTCCACTAGAGAGAGGCAGAGGAAGTCACACACACCACCATCATCCAAGTAGAGGAGCAGCCCCGTGGAGACATTGGTCTTGAACTGGAAACTCAGGTCGCTGCGTGTGCTGGCATCCCAGCGGAGGTAGCGGGCCCACTGGTTGGGGAGACCCATGAACTCGAGGCCCAAGCAGAGCCCCAGCAGAGACCCCAGCAGGATGCTCACTTTCAGGGTGAAGAACACGGAGTGGAGGGTGAAGGTCATTGTGGCTATGGGCCAGAGAAGCAGATAAGCCAGGAGACAGCCCTCTGGGGAAGATCTCCCTTTGGCAGCAGAAGGGAGAAAGGAAAACAAGACAGAGTTGAAAGACAGAAGGAGACACACAAATAGAGAGAGTAAGGAAGGAGGAAAGAGAAGAAGACAGTCCCAGACGGGGACACAAGCAAGATATCCGATGAAGAGACAGAGGAGAAAAACAGGGCAGTGAAAGAGAGGACAATCAGGTGGGGTGGGGAAGGGACTGGAGTAAGCAGGAAGTGTGTTTCTCCAAGAAAAGATCTCAGCTATCCATGCGGATCCGGAGGCCTTGATTCGAGGAGGAGTAAAAGGCGTGCAGAATGGGAGGAAGCCTTCAGCAATGTGCTCCTCCCAACAGGCCCCCAAAGGCCCCAGCAAGGGAGGCCAGGGACAGGCCTGGGGTCGGGGGTGCCGTGATGGAGGAGGAGCAAGTTTCAAGGTGAGCCAGGTGAGAGGTAGAGACAGGCCAAGGGCCAGTCCCGAAGTTCCACCTCCTAGCAGTGGCAGGCCAAGGGGAGGGGAGCAGCCCACGGTTGAGTGCTCAGGCAGAGCGGAGACTGGTGCAGGGTGGTAGCAGATTCAGGTGTCATGGTGCTGGCCAGAGGCAGTCCTGCCCATCACCCACCTCCCAGGACTCCACAGCAAAGACCTGTGGAACAAAGGAAGAGAGAAGGAAAGGAAGATTAGGGCCACGTGTCAGGAAAACATTGCATCTTATTTCACAAATGGTGGAGTGCTGACTACAAGCCAGCTCATTCTAGTGACACCTACAGTGCTGAGTCCTTCAAATGGAAGAAGCACCCATGTTCCTCCATGGCCACTCTGGGACCCTGGGCCCAGTTCCTAATGATGCTATCTTAGTTACTTCTCGCTCTTGTTCCTGAGACATAATACCTGACGCCCAAAATTAAGGAAGGAAAGGTTTATTTAGCGTACAGTTTGAGGAGGTTTCAGTCCATACTCAGCTGGCTCCAAGGCAGGGTGGTGTGGCTGAGGAGCAACTGTTTATGGCCATAGAAGATACCAAAAGCAACAAGCGCAAAAGAAGGGAAGCAAACCTCTTTCCATCCCTTATACTGCATGCAGGCTACCTACCCTAGGGTCTCATAGCACTCACATCCCCAATCCCAGTGCTCGACAATGAACCTATCACAAACTCTAGAGTCAGCCACCTCTGAAAAGCCCATCCCCATGACCACTTGAGGTTTTGGGAGGACATCCAGACCCAAACTATAACAATGCAGTCAGTTTTTCCATATGCAAAAATAGCATAAGATTCTCAAGGACACATTTTTAAACTATTCATTTAAAGGATCACACAGTCAAATTCAAATCTTTCAAATGTTAACATTTTATGCACTCAAATGTCCACACCTAATTTTTACTTATTTACCTATTGAAAGATATTGATCTTTAAGGTTCTTCTTTTTCAATTTGACAATCCATGCTTGAGAATAGGAGGCCTAAGACAAATTCCAACCTTTAACTTTTTAAAATAAATGTTTATAAAAATCAATTAAAATAAACTAGAAGATGAGCAACGAGTGTAAAATTATCTCTTCTTAAATTTTTTTGAAAAGCCCTCTCAGGAAAAAAAAAAGTGCTTTGAGGTTAAAAAATAAAAAAGGCTGAGTTTCAAGTCTAGCTCCCGTATTGAACTTTAAGAAAAATATTTAATGTATTTGAGCTTCAATTTCCTCATTTTTCTAGTTCCTGTACATGGAACTGTAAGAAAAATGTTTACCTTACTGAAGCTTCTATTTCCTTATTTGAAAAATCGAGAAATAACAGCCACTTTCTGTGATTAAAGGAAGGATTAAACAAGCAGATATGGAGATATTCCAGCATGAGACTTTATACATATTATAAAGTGATCAGTAAATACTAGGTTCCCCCTTTCTTATTTCTTGAATGGGATGGGATTGGAAGAAGGGTTGCTAGTGTGTGTGTATATGTGTGGGAGTGTGTATGTCAGTGGAATAAGCCCAATGTATAAAAACACAGTACTTAAAAAAAAATCATGACAACTGCAGAATGGGTAACAACTGCATAGTTAAGAAATGCCACGGGGGGGAAAAAAAAGAAAAAGAAATGCCACAGGCCAAGAGTACATACATGATAAGGCTTAGAAATGCACCAGCACCCAGCTGAGTGAGTGACCTGGCTTCTGAGGGTAAACACTGGCCCACCTAACTAAGACAGTGAGGCCTCTGTTCAGATGGAACAAAGTATACAGTTTCCAAGAGCTGGGCAAGGGTTTGTTTATTACTTGGTATATTTGATAGTTCACTACCGTTTCCCGTCAGAGCATCACTCTTCATTATTTTATGATGACCACGCCAGAACTGGTTCTGACCCCTGCTTTGAAAAGGCAGGTATTTCCCTTAACCAGGTACCAATCCCCACTCCCCATGTCCAAATAAATTCAGTTGACAGAGAGCTGCTTAAATCCATCCTAAGGAACATGTTGAGTCTACAGAGGATTTTGTAGAATCCTTTTCTACAGTGTGGCATGTTATTCCCAGTGTGCAAGTGATGCTTAACTGGAACATGGACGTGTGTGTGTGCTAGTGCCAACTCATACAAGTTTGTGTGAAGCAAGTGCTAAACTCTCAAACAGTTTTTATTTTTTCCTTGTTAGTACATGCTTACAATACATAATGATTAACTGATCGTAGGGAGTTGGCACATAACAACTCTGAATTCTTTTTTCATCCCCTACCCCTCCCATCCTACCCCGCTCCTTTCATCTCTCAGTCCCCTTCCCATTTGCAAAAGTTCTATTTCCATTTTTTCTTTCAATTTTTTGAAAAAAAATTCCGCTCATTCCCTCCCTCCATCTCCCTCCTTCTCTTGTTCCCCTTCCCATTTGAAAAAGATCTCCCTGCTTCCTATTAAAATTTCAAATCATTTTGAACTGGCTGATATTACTTTGGTAGCAAGAAATCAAATAACGACTCTAGGAGTATTTAAACCATGAAGATAGGTGAGTACCACAACTTAAGAGTTTATGAGAATGTCAGATTTAAGGAAAGACATGATACAGGGCAGGGGAATTACCATGCAAGTATCTTGGAAGAATGTACAGAAATAATATCGAATGCAAAAGTCGAGTGTGGGACAGGCTGGTACACTGGAAGAGAAAAAGGGCGGCTGATGCTGCTGGAGTGAAATGTGTAGAAGGCATGAAGCTAGAGGCAGGTAATAGGAGGCTGCGTCATGAGATGTGACAGTCCTTAAGAATGAGATCATTGTGTTGGGTAAGGTATGCAAACCAAGTCAATAGGCAGCATCCCAGGGGAGAGAGGGAGCTGTTCAACCCAACTGTGTGTCGAGCTGCGTGTTCATTCCAGGCACTACTGGATCATAGCAGAGTAACATAGCATCTTGACTCTCGAAACCATCACAAACTAGTGTAAGACAAGATGCCTTAGGGACAATAAAGTGCAGGGATTAGGAGCCCAGGCCCTGGAATCATACTGCTTTCTCGGGGATTCTTTTGAGGCAGCAACTGTTTCACTATGATAACCTGCCACAAGACCTTGTCATGGAGCAGGAGCTCCAGAAACATTTGTATAAAGAATGAACAGTAAAATAGAAGAGGAAGAAAAGCCCTGTGGTCACCTGACTTCAGTTCCATGCAGTGTTCCAGATGACCCCTTTTCACATGACAGCAATTCTAAGTCCCCACACCTTGTTAGGTATCAACCTCAGATCACCCAAAAGGGCAAAGCAGCACCTGCGCAGTGGGCTGCTAAAAGCCACGAATTAAGAACTTGGCTGCCAAGGAATACTCTTCTATGAGAGAGGATCATGGGAATTTTCCCAGCCTACTTTAGGGTGGCCACTCTATCCTGCCTTGCCAAGCCTGTCCTTAGACTCCCAACCATCCTCCCCAGGCCAGACCAGCATTGGAGATGGCAATGTCCCCCTTTCTTGCGTCATGGAGGACCAAACTTTCTTTCCCACAGATGCCAAGCAGATCCGATGTCAGGTGTGGTGGCCAAAGAATTGGGTTTCTTTAGACTAGATATCCTATGGTCTATCCATTTTCCCTCCTAAAGCCCTTGAATTCCTTTCTTGGGTTGTGGACATTCTCATGGCCTCTGGGAATTTTCCAAAATGGCCAAAAGCTAGAGATGACCTTACGTTAACAGCCACAGACGTCTAACCAACTGCTCTCAGCATTTCCCCTTCAGCCTTCTTTAGCCCTCCTGTCAGACATGCCAAACTCTAGAAATGGAACAATGGAAGCCTCTTCACCCAGTCAGCCAACTGCCACCCTCCCTTGAGCCCAGATAGCCATGGAGACAAGCAGCCTGCCCCAGATCCCACATGGAGGGCCCCGGCTGGTGCCAAAGCTCAAAACACTTCTCTGTTGTGTGGGACTCAAGCAGGAGAAGGAAAGTGAGTGACATTATCTAATTGCCAGCTAATTTGCATAATTATCGAGCGGCACACTTTTCTGTGGGGCGAACATCTTTACAAATGTCTCCCAATCCGGCTACTTAGGAGGCAGGCAGGCCTCACACAACTCTGACATGTGGGCCACTTGGACAGATCTGGCTGCCATTTGCCCCCTCCACCCCCCACCCCCAGTTCCTTTGCTCCCTTTTCCATCTGCCATGGAGTTTTAGCTGAGCATGAAAAAAACTCAAAAGAAAGTCAGGACCATGACCAGAGTCAGGACTGGTTGGGAAGGTATGAGGACAAACATCCTCAGGCATGCCACAGTCCACAGCTGGGCTTGCCAGGTTTTCCTCTACAGTCTTCTCATTTGCTTCCCTCTACCAAAGCTCCCAGAGCTAGAAAAGCCCCCTAATGGTGCTCTGTTCCTCATTCAGTGGACAATTCATCCCTCTTTGCAGGTAAATGTTTCTCACCCCCAATTTCAGCCCATGTCATGCAGGTGGGCTCTCTAGTCTCACGGAGCTGGACTTAAGCTCAGATTCTCATTTCTACAGCTATTTAACCTGGCACAACTCCCTTAGGCTTTTGTTTATTCATCCAGAAGGATAATATCTATTTTATAGGGTGATTTTAAATTTATTAAAGGTAAAAATGTATAGGGGTACAACTATCTCTGGGACATTATGTTGGCAGGACCTAGTAAGGCTGAACATTTTTACCCCATGATGTCACAGCTCTCCTTCCAGCTATACACTAGAAGAAATGCTTATGTATGTCCAACCAAAAACGTGTGAGAATGTTCACAGCAGCGCTATCCATAATAGCCAAACCCAGAAGATCACTAAATGCCCATCTACAGTAGAATGGATACATTATAATCTGTGTGTGTAAAATATACAACTCTGAGAATGATGGGTTTTCATCTCTAGACAGAAGCGTGGATAACTTTCACAAGCCTAATGTTGAGCAAAATAAGACACAGAAGAACATATACTGCATGCATGCAACTTACATAAAGCATAAAAAGAGATGAAATTATTTTTTCTGTGCTTTTAAAACTCAGAACAGTGGTTATTGATTGGGAAGAGCACAAAAGAAGTAGAAGAATTTGTTTCCTGATCTGAGTGACATGCAATGTGCTCAGGATGTGAGCATGCATTGGCTCAGCTGCACACTTACAATGTCTGTATTTTTCTATGTACACATTCCAAGAAAAGCCATTTTATACACTCCCTGGAACATGATGCATGTTCATCTATTATTTTTATTATGTCACCTGGAGAAGAATTTCAGAGTAAATTAGTACTGCCTTCTGTTTGGAAGCTGGAACTTAGTACTTACAGTTTCCAAAGCCAGCCTCTCGTCCCAGAAATTATGGGCCAGTAGCCACCAAGCTTTACAACAGGAAGCCACTTTCTTTCTCTCATCCCAGTCCACTTCATACACCGGTCCTCTCTTTCACAGTGTTGTCACATCCTAAAACACACTCCTCTCCTTCCACCCATGAAATCTGCTGAGTTGTTTCCAGACCCTGCTTCCCAAGTTTACCCCATCTGAGGAGTGCCATGCCTCTCCCTTCAGGAAAGAGAAGGGGAAATGACCCCTGTGGACATCAACTCCAGTGTGTCAAATGGGTATATAGAGAAGGTGCGCATTTCTACTGTGCAAGACAAAGGAAGACAGAGGGGAAGAAAGAGGAAGAGAGTTTTTCCTTTAACTTAGAACTTTAATAATCTTCTTTGGCTAAAAACTAAGTTTCTCATAAGAACCAAGAAATGATCATGTTGAATCAACCTAAATTTCTTTTCTATTATGAATATTTACTATAGTAGAGATACACAGGAGTTACATATGGACCTCATCAGACCTTTTGGGAAAGTTTCTCATGACATATGATGTAAGGGATGTGAGGGGGAGAGAACCAAGAACACTTGTCACTGGGTAGAGAATAGCAATCAAAGAAAGTGTGAACCCCACCAAAGGTTGAGGAAAACAGAGCAGTGGCTGGTCACATTTGTAGATGAGCTGACACTCAGAGTTAGCAAGTATGTGAAAGAGGTGGCAGAGATCCTGGGAGATCCCAGAAGACTTCAACCACAGTCTCTGTCTAATAAGAAAAAATTTGATGGAGGTAAATGGAAAATTATACAACTTGATCCCCCAGTATAAACAACCCATAAAGATGGAAAGTGCAACTTGCAACTACATAGTAACAAGAATTGAGAGAGTAAATAAACAAGATTTCACACACATGTATCTATGTATATATGCACATCTTTTTAGGGTCTTACGGCTTTCAGATAACCAAATGCAAACTTAGACTGCATGAACTGAAAAGGAAAGGGGGATGATAATCCATGTCAATCCAGTGGTTGTCAATTGAGTTTTAGTCTAAGCATTGCTCTTTGAGGTGGGTGTAAATAAGCTGGAGGGTAATAAATGGGAAGTCTATTCATTATCTTATTTTAACTGGTGAACACTCATATCCTAGAGATAGAGATAAATTTTAAAAATAGTTCAAACCCTGAAAGGTACTTACACACTTATAAAGAAGAAAGACTTGAGTCTAAATGAAGTAAGTCGGTAGACTAAAGAGGCAGACTCTGCCAAGGGTGGGCTGGGTGTGGCAGGAGGGCAGCCTCCAGGGTCTAAAGTAGAATACTGGTGTATAACAAGTATCCCTTTCATAAAGGTAACATGGTATTATGGTCAAAACCAGGGGCTCTGGACTTCCTTGGTTCAAATCTCAGATCTACGGCTTGCTGCTTTTATGAACTTGGAAGTCAGTTGCTTCATCTGTTAACAGTGAATTATAACAGTGAGTAACCATAGTAAGCCACTTACTACAAATTCAAAGCCACAGTACTAAGGCAAGATAAGTACTTGAGTACTAACAAGTAATTTTTAGCTTCTTCTACTGCAATGAGCTATTGTGCATGATGCTTCCGTTCAGCCCAGCTGTTGCCATTTTACCTGCACGGCTCAAGGAGAGTAATTAGGATAGATGGATTTCTTTTGCATGCCATCCCAATGTCATGGACAATGTGAAGAGTCATACCTGAGTCTCTTTATATAAAACACGTTTGGAGATCACCAGGGTTTGGGGATTACAGAGGCAACTGAGCAGTATCTTTAGGAGTCTGAAGCATTCTCAAACTGAAAGGCCCCAGGGATTCTCTGCTGCCCTCTGGGTAGACTTCGTTCTAGTGAATGGAAAACCTAGAAGGAGAATTTACATCTTGATCTCACAAGTAGACAACAGACAACCTCTAGATAAACAGATTCTCCTGGCCCCAGAGGAGGCTGGGCACCTTCTGGACTCATGTGGCCAGTATTGAATAGATCCATGCATGGGAAACAGTAGAGTCCAGAGGAACAGAAGTGACCCTGGGCTGATGTGGTCAGGGAAGACCTCTAGTGGGATGGGGAATGGGCATGGGAACCTGAAAGATGAGCAGGGAAAGGCAGCGGGGAAGAAGTGTGGTATGGAAATGGAGCACTGGACTGAGAGTCAAAGCCAGGCTTTCTCTAACTATTGGCCTAACACCCATAAGGAATGTTCTAAAGCCTAATTGTCAGTTCTTCATCCATAAATTAAGGGTAACAATAGCTACCCTTTCCAGGATGTTGTGAACACTGAGACCAGCAAAATCAGGTAATAATCATTCCTTTTTACTATGCCTTAACAATCTTCTAAGGTTTACATCAAAAACAACTCATGGCATTAGTCTTTTTTCTATCTACCACCTCTAACCCAGGCTTAAGAGAGCCCTGAGTTATAAAATGGCAAAAAATGCAACAATAGTACACTCTGTCCTGCAGGTCACAGAACTCAGGCCCTGCAAGGTGCTGCCAGTCTCCCCAGCTTTCCCAGTATAGCCAAGACCCCAAGGTGTGGTTACTCACTAGTCAGCCTCCTCCTCTCTTTTGTCCCCTCCTCTGCCTACCAGCAGGCATTCCCAGCCCAGAGTTCCCAGCCATGGGTTGGGAAGCCATCTGGCTGCTTGGAGAGTTAATAATTTATAATGAAGATAATCGCCCTTCAAGATCCTCGCCTCTTGGGACCATTAAAAAAGATTCAATTGAGAGCCAGTGAGTTCTTTACATGAAGGGATGGGAAAAGGGAGAGGGAGGGGGGAAGAAAAAGAGGAAATGAGGAAGGAAAAGGAGGGGCAGATAAGCTAGGTGCTTAGCTGATCCTCCCCTCAAAGACTATAGGAGACAGGGAAATTATTCAGCCCTAAACGACAATCTTACCCAGCTTTCACAGCACCAGCCCAGCAAGAGTGCAATTTACGGGTCTTTTCTCCTAGCCAGCTTTCTCTATACAAAGAGGGAAAAAAAATCAAACACATGTAAGAGAAGGGGAGAGAGACACAGACAAGAGAAAATAAGTCTGCCCAGCAATTATGTGTGGGGCTGCCCCCGCCCCGAGGGGGCTCTCTCTGTTCTCTTTCCAGGACACAGTAAAGCTCCCACTGTGCTAATTATTCCCATTACTGGACAAATTCTCCATTAACAAAGCAAGAGGTGCCAGCGTTGGCAGGGAGAGAGCAGAAGGGACTAGCAAAGACACTGGACAGACTAGAACAGTGTGGACCCAAACCAGAAACCTGCAGCTTCTCACCTGGAGAGATGGAGGCCTGGCACCGCCCACCTGCAGAGTGCATCTGGGAGGGGGGAGATGTAGAACAGGCTATCAGCAAGGCATTGTGATGGCCAGAGGTGAGCACAGTAGGACAGGAAGCAGTGTGAGCCATGTCCACAAATACCACCTCCAGTAAAAGTTATAAAAGGGGCAAGGTCTAGGACCAGGATCCAGGAGCAGGCCTCAGACTCGGGGAGAGTTCAGCATTCAGTTCAGCATTCAGGACAATGTCAATGAATGCCTGGTCCTCCTGTGACTTTGGAAAGCCACTGGATAGACTGCCACGCAGTTCTAGCATGCATGTCTTACAACTATAATTACAGCAAATGCTTGTATCACACTAACTGTGTCTAAGGCACTCTGCCAAGTATGTTACATCTGAAGTCACCTAGTGCTCACCAAAACTCTGTGAAGTAGGGAGTAGTATGATCCCTGTTTTAGATATGAGTAAACTAAAGCCCCTTAGAGAGGTAAAATAACTATCCCAAAGTCAAACAGCTAATAAGGGACAGCTCTCAGAGCCTTACTTCCAAGAAGAAAATAAAAAGAAGGAACATAATTGTCTCAGTTACTTCCCTTGTTGC
>NW_004955438.1:2077701-2086188 GCF_000276665.1 Chinchilla lanigera | reverse complement strand
CACATGGTCAGGTACAGTCACAGCAATGACACCACTCCTGGTACCAAATTCGGTCTTAATTAATTTTCTTGTTGCTGAGACAAAATATCTGACACCCACAGTTAAAGGAAGAATTGTTTATTTAGCTCACAGTTTGTAGAGATTTCAGTTCATAATCAGATGACTCCAAGATAGGGTGGCATGGTAGATAGACATCACAGAGGAGAAGTAGTTCATGGAGGGAAGAAGGTAGCAAAAGCAACAATGGACCTTAACAGCATCTTTGTACCCTTCTTATCTTACCCAGGCTACTTAGGACAAGTACCACTCACCCCCTTAATCTTAATGCACTTGAACCTAGCATTGCACCATGAATCAATTTCAGCATCACACTCTCTAGATCCAATCACCTCTAAAAAGTCCCCATCTATGACTGCATGAGGCTTTGGGAGGACAACTAAACAAAAGCCATAGCAACCATTTTTGCCAAAAAGGGCCTCAGCCAGAGGTAGCCTATTGGCTGCACAGATTTTATCCTATTTGTGTTCAAGGACAAGACCATAAATAAGCCCATCATGCAAAATGAAGTAGAAGCTACAACCATTAAGGACTTTACTGAAGAGAGTGTCTTTGACATCTATGTGCTTCCCAAGCTGTAGGTGACACCATATTTCTACATGAGTCAGGCCACTCATAGCAAAGTCATTGGGAATTTTCCTTAGGAGGAGTGGAAGAGCCAAACACTTTCACTCTAGAGACAAGATATTGCCCCAAGACTTCTGCACTGCCCATGTAAGAAGCTGAGTCCTGAAGGACTGAATTAAAACTGTCTTCTGGGAGAAAGTAAAATGGAAATTATACTTTAAAAGAAAAATAAATGAATAATGAGTGAGTAACTGGATGAATGGAAAACTAAGTCTGCCTTTAGAGTCTAAGCCAGACCTCTACTCAGTCTTCCATCTCTCCGAGTCCACCTCCAGGCTCCCCAGGATTTCTTAACCCTTTCACTATTTAGGCCATGCTTAGCCCATGACCCAAGACTTCGCATGGAAATGCTTTGGCTATACCCTGATCAGTTCAACTACTGAGTATTCCTTTTTCTCCTAGACTGGGTACCAGCCCCTCAACATTTCTCCTTTATGGAAGTGTATACCTTTGCCCTTTATGGAATATTTTCCACACTGCAATGAGAGTGACCTTTCAAAATGGAAGTCATTGCTGTTTTACTAGGAAGTCTCCAGTGATTTTCACCATGCTCAAATGAAGCATGTTTCTCCATACTGCCATGGTCTGCCCCTGGTCAGGTATCTCATCTCCTCCTTCTCTTCCCCTCATTCACTGTGCCCCATGTATGCCAGTCCAACCACAGAGCCTTTGTGCTTGCTGTTCCCACTGCATGGAACATTCCTCCTCGAAACTTCCCACACCCACTTCCTCTCCTCCAGGTCCCACTGCATTGTCTCATCTAAAATAGCTTTTGGAACCAGTTATCACAGTCCAGCCTTCTCTGCTTAATAATTTTATAGGGAATTGTGCACCTCTTCAGTTGCCCATCTTATTCACTGCCTAAGAGATGAGCAGGAAAGACACACAGCTTTCCACCAAATAACCATACCACAGCCTACCTTTCACTCAGGAAGTCACCATCTGAGATAAGTGACTAAAGAGAAAGAATCTGAATCAGAAAAGCACCACAATCAGAGGAACCTAACATTCCTGTTAGCAGCTAATGAGGGCTGGTGAGGCACAATGACTGATGATCTCGCCTATTATCACAACCTCAGGTCCCAACTGACCATCCCCACTGCCAACCTCTAGAGTACACTGTCAACAGCTCATGTTCTGTCCTGCAGAGGGACATGGAACATGAGACAAAAATGAAGATGGTGGCAAGGAGAAGACACGGTGGGGGGTTCCAGGGACTCTCCCAGACCAAGACATGTATTAGCAACTTGAAGAGCTTTGAAGAATGGTGGAGGTGATGCCCAGTACAGGGTCAGTCATAGATAAATGTCTGCTGACTGAAGAGTGAGAGGAAACTGGTAGAAGTTTACAGGATTGCAAAAATACATCTTGGTCAAACAATTTGCTGACCAGCTCTAGAAATCCACCCCGACAGGGTAACTGGACACAGCTGCCCCTCCTAGAAGAGAAAAAACATCAGAACTGGAGAGTTCACCCCCAACCCTCTCCTTGTGCAGATGAAGAAGGGAAGGTCCCAGGGACTTAGGAGAGAAAATAAGCATTCAAGATCACAGAGTTGGGCAGTGGAGGAAGGGAAACCAGAGTCAAGGTGTCAAGAAATTTGGCCAGGCTTCCTTCCTTCAGAACCACATCTTCCCTTTCTTAATCCACAGAGACCCTATTCCTCACTCCCTTCCAAAGGAGAAAGAAAAGTGAATGAATGAATGAAGCAACAACCCCTAAAACATAAGAGCTCCTCTGAGGAAATGGGAGGTTGAATCTCATCTCCTTCCCTTCCTGCTAACTGCCATAATGAAATTTCATAGTACAAATTCCAGAGACCCAAAGAATATAGTTCCAAAACCACTGCACCTTATCAACCCCAACACTTATGATTCTAACCCTAAAATCTCCTACTTTCCCCTCAAAAAAGCACAAAGGAATGCAAACCCCTTGACAGGTTTGCCTTTTCACTTGTACTAGCTTGGGATAGAGTCCTACAACTGCTGTATCCCTCGAAGACCCTGGCATGAGGGAACCATGAATAAATTCACACACGAGGGACACACTCTTTGTGGTAATTACCCTTTCCAGAAAATGGGACTGCCCATTCTTCATCATACGCTTCTCATCAGTGAGTTTGAGAGCATCCCTACTCCAGGTTCTGGCATTCTGGGATTTGGTTAAGAGCTAGACTCTACACTCAGACAAAACTGTATTCTTTTCCCGGAGCTCCACCACTTAGTTGTGTAAACTGGCAATTGCAGTAATGTGCAGCATTGACTTTTGGTCAGTAATGGATCACATATACAACAGCGGTCCCATATCACCTAGTGACATCATAACTGTCTTAATTTGTGTAAGTACACTCTCTGATGTATTGCACACCAATGAAATGACCTAAGATTTCTCATGACATATTCCCATTGTTAAGAGATCCTGATTGTATTCAATCTCCCTGAATCTCAGCATCCTTACTTGTAATATGTCAAGGTTATATTGGTACTTACACCAAAGGGGTAATGTGAGGACTTGAAGTTGAAAAAATGCAAGTGAGACTCCAAGCACAGAGAAGACCCATGGTGTGTGGTCAGCAGGTGTCAGTCATTATCATTATCATCATCGTCACTTTGTTCACTTTATTCAGAATATGACTTTCAAGATTTCTTCTGCAATGCTATAGAGTGGTTTGTTGTATTCATGCCCAAATTCTTCACCTCTTCCCATCTCCATATACTTTGCTATTTACATAGTATTACTGTGCCCATCCCTTGATACTTAGCTTAAATGTGAGACTTGCTTCAGCTCAACGAGATTTTAGCAAAAATAGCTTGGCTAGTAATATTTTCTGCTTGCTCACTGTTATGATTCAGACCCAAAATGCTTCTTAAAGACTCCTATGTTTAGAAGTAGGGTTTTTAGTAAGTGATTTGACCATAGGGGCTCTAACTTCACTTATGGACCATGGATGAGAATATAACATGATAGTATTACTGGGAAGTAATGGAAACAGGAGTCAGAGCTTACTTAAAGGGAGGAGGTAACAGGGGGGTGACCTTGGAGACTATATCTGGTCCCTGGTCCCTTTTTCTCTGGCTCTTCCCTTCTCTGCTTCCTGGCTACCATAAGGTAAGTGGCTATCCTCCACCATCACTTTCTTCCCTGAGGTCTCCATCTTGGAGCCAGCCAACCATGGCCTAAAACCTCTTAGACATGACCAAAATAAACCTTTCCTCCTTTAAGTTCTGCACACAAGGTATTTTGTTTATGGTACACTTATTATACAATCAGGACTAATGCAAACTGATAATTCTGCATTAATTTTCCTACTTAAGGTAGCAACAGTGAGGTGACTAACACACTCACTCTTGCTCCTTTCCTACAAGAACATGCCTGAGTTCACCACTGAGAGGATGAGATGGATCTTAGTGGTCTTGGGCACAGCTGAAGCTCTATGAGGTTCTAGATCCCCAATCCTGGGTAACTAAAAAAAGAAAGTCTAAGTCCTTAGCTCCAATTAACCATGAGCACTTAACATAGTAAGTTAAGAGGAATGGAACTGGCAAGCCTATGAGCCCAACCATATGGGTCAGCTTCATGTGCTTCAATGTAACTGCCTGGAGAACCAAAGTAGCGGGACCCTGGGGAAAGCCCTAGGCCAGTGACAGCAAATTCTTCAGGGCTTTTAATGATATAAACAGCCCACTGAGGCATGCATGCCTCAGGCTATACGGTACGCCAAGTCAAGAATCAGCACTGGTTTCTGTATGCTGTGAGCTGAAAGATTAAAACAGGCAATACACACGTAACATATAAAGAGCAAAAACGTAGGTCCTAAGTACAGACAGAAATGATTCCAAAGTCCCGTTTTAAAATATTGGACACTAATGTATGTGGAATACATTAGCATTTATAAAACACCCTCTCGTCTAACTTTCATAACAAGTAGATGGTCATTTTTGTTCTACTGCTTTTACCTACAGAGAAAGTAAAGCTCAGAGACAAAATATGGTTCTGTTCAGGGTCACAGAACCAGTAAGTGCCATAACTGAATCTTACATTCAAGCACTTGAGCAATAAGTCCTTTGTTTCTAATTTTATGTCACACTGATGAGAATTGTATCAGTTTGTGGGATATATTAGATAGAACAGGTAAACACATGAACCTTTCCTTCCCTTCCCCACAGCACACCTCACTAATCAATCACAGCACCTTACTCCTGAGCCCTGATAAAGCCTCAGAATCCTTCTCAACTCAACAATCTAACAATACCACAGGTACAACATGAATTACAACTGGCATAGAAAATAAAATGTATGGGCTCATCTCACAGTAATTAAATGCATCTGGATGACACACACGGGACCCACCTATGCCAGACTCTGCCTGTAAGAGTGAATTACTACGGAACAACACACCTCATCTAAGGCTGCTAATCCAGAATTGCAATAATTCAAGTGCAATTTCCATTATTCTCCAAAGTAGAAAGTGCTAATTACATCTTTCTCTACAAAGTTTTTGGTTTTACTTAATAGTAAAAAGATTTTTTTGAATTTTTAAATAGAAAATCAGTGTTTTTCAAACCCAAGGCTCAAAAAATTAATGATTCTATCAGCATGGCTTCAACTTTGGAGCTCCAGTGATAATTCTGGGATGTTTATGGTCCTTTGTTTATGATATACTATTATACAATCAAGACTAATACAAACTGATAATTCTGCATTGAATTTCCCACTTTAGTTATTAGCACATATTTAAATCTTAGCTTTGAAAAATACACCATGGTTGAAAGGTAACAAAACTACTTTTTAAAAAATCCTATAATTCCATCTGTTTGTTAAACAAGGGTGAAAATCTATTATTTCAGATTATATATATGAAAAGATGAGTGTCTATGAGAAGAGGACCAGAAGGAATTGGGGGGCACTTTGTTCAACAAAACTCACACTTAGTCTTGCAAAAATTTTCCAATAAATATCTGCTACTTGCCAGGCACCTGTTAAGTCTCCAAACCCCAAAGTTCCCACTCAGAGCTTACTGAGTGAGAGAAAATAGAAGTGTGAGCAACAGTCATAATGGAAATCAATGGCTACTTAGAGAAGGAGCAGTATTCCGGGACTAGGCCTCCAGGGAAGTGTCCCACCAGAGGGGAAGTCATGAGCAAAGACAAGGAGGGATGAGAAAGGCCATGGGAGGCTCAGAAAACCGTGAGAAATTCTATCTGGCTGGAGTGTACCTGAGGTAGGAAAGAAGAGTAAGAAATGTGAAACTGAAAAGTCTTGTTGAAAGTAGAGTTCCAGATGTCCTGGGAGTCGAGCTAAAGAGGTCTTGTCACATTTGACCAAAAAAAAAAAAAGGAAATGCCGGGCATGGTGGCGCACACCTGTAATCCCAGCACTCAGGAGGCTGAGGCAGGAGAATCATTGCGAGTTCAAGACCAGCCTGGGCTACAAAGTGAGCTCGAGGCCAGCCTGAACTGCATAGCGAGACCCTGTCTCCAAAAGACCAAAAAAAAAAAAAAAAGAGTCCTTGGGAAGCCATTAAACAGGGTGAGTGATGGGACGAAATCTGTGTTTCAGGTGGTGTGAGACCTGGTTTTGGTCTTGTTTTTATTGGGGTGTTTGTTTATTATGATGCTGGAGTACTGGGATTGAACCTGGGGGCACTGATCTATATCCTCAGCCCTTTTATTTAAGACACAGACTCCCTAAGTTGCCCAGGCAGCTTCAAATGTGTAGTCCTCCTGTCTCAGTCTCCCAAGTAGCTGGGATTACAGGTATGTTCTACCATGCCTAAACTGAGAAATGGTTTTGAAAGGAATACATGAGGATACAAAGAGATCGATGAGGAGGCCATCGCTCTTATTCAGGAAAAGTGTGTGAGAGGCCTACACTTAATCCCCATTCCCAGTTTTTAACCATCTGGCCATATACCTAAACAGCCAGGTTAACGCAATACCTGAAGCCCCATTCTATCCATGAAGATAGTCCAAGGGGGCTTACACAGCTAATAGCCTCTTTTCTAGACTTAGCGCCTTACTTTGGAACTGCCTGATTTTCAGAAATCCTGTCCTGCCTGATTTTCAGAAAACTCTGACCAATGTCATATCCAGTACTCCCAGTCTCTGAACAAAATCCTACACAACCTAACCCATCCATTCTCTCTTTCCCTAGGGCAGACAGGTATCCTGGACACCTCAAATCTTACTGGAGAGAGTGGACAAAAGTGAACACCCCACTAGTACAACCCAGTTCCAGAAACTGAACATCCACTTCTGATACCATCAGGACACAGCATACCCAGATGTATGACTCTATGGGGTCCTCTAAAAAGCATGGTGTCAAAAAGCATAGAGAAATTTTAGAAGTACAACTGCATTTGATGCAAATGTCTGGGGATGATCTTTAGATAAAAATCTATACAAGGACTGGCCCACCAACATCAATCTAAACCCACATGCCCCAAAATGCACTCCTTAAAAAAACAGTTCCACAAGATGTTCTAAAAGCAAAAAAGAGAAGGACAGCAAAACAAATCACTGGGTTTCAGAAAAAATCTAACTGTTCTCCCTGTTTTAGACATCACAGTGAACAATAGCCTATCAAAGGCTCCAAGGAGCCCGGTAGGAAAGGAATCTGAAAGCATCTGTTTCAGCCTCCCCCTTGCGCAGTTGGATAAACTGAGGCTTGAAACATTTCCAACGTGACTGTGTATTGTTAGTTGCTGTTCCCAAAGCTGCAGGCGAAGACAAGCAACCATCTGGCAAGGGCTATGTCTCATGCGCTATGAATGCCTAGTCATCCTGCTTAAAATTCAGGAGGTCCCTAAATTTTTGTTGAGTGACGTTACCAAATGAAAGTTTGGAATTCTTTTAAGTGGAGATGAATATATTAGTTTTTAAATTTCCCGTCATTCATTCATTCATTCATTCATCCCGTCAAGCATGGACAGTGAGCACCTGGCATGTTCAGTGTGCACCACAGCACTGAGGAGAAAGCGTTGACTAAGACAAGCCCCCTGCGCCCGCAAGGAGCTCAGAGCCTATTCGGGGAGAGAAGGTCAGGAACACTGGAAGGTAGTGAGAGGCTCCACAGAGAGAAAACAAAGGTTTGAGGTGCCCCACCCCCATCTATCTTTCTTCTACAGTCACTCTTTCCAAGGATGCATGTTATTTCTATTGCTACATCTCCATTTAAATAGTTTCCTTCCCACACCCACCCTCTCACTTCCTTATTTGTAGTGCCAAAAAAAAAAAAAAAAAAGTCAGAGTAAAAGCAATTGTGAAATCCCAAGTATAGTGTGGAGCTGTGACCAACTCCCCCTGGAAACATCATCTCCTCCCTGGGAAGCATCTGCCCTCCTTGGTTAGTCAGGAAGCACTCAGGCTCGGTATCCCGAAACCCCTTCAAGGTAGTGGGGTGGCTGATCTTCACACCTTCCCCAACAATAAGACGTCTGTGCAGTTTCTCTTGGGTCCGCCCAAGCGCTCTAGCAGGGGTGTGTGTGTGTGTGTCTGTGTGTGTCTGTGTGTCTGTGTGTCTGTGTGTTTTCTGGCAGCCTTATTCCTAAAAGCTAGCATTCCCCAGTTGGGCAGCTATTCTCTGACTTCAGTGCCACATGATGCCTCTTTCGAACCCCTTCCTCTGCGCCCACCACAATTCCTGCTGTGCCTGTTTGACTCTTCCAACACAAAAGTCTGTATCTTTCTTAATCAAATGATTTTTTTTACCAAATACTCTCATTTGGGGCCACTTGTATCTCAGGATGGAAGCAGAGTAGACAGCACCCTTTCTACTCATCTTTTTTTTTTTTTTTTTTTTTTT
>NW_004955438.1:2059219-2077601 GCF_000276665.1 Chinchilla lanigera | reverse complement strand
TTTTTTTGGTTTTTCTCCGGTACCGGGAACCGAACTCACGACCTTGCGCTTGCCAGGCAGGCGCTTTTGCCGCTGAGCTAAATCCCCAGCCCCCTTTCTACTCATCTTTATTCTTCTGTGACCACCACTTAAGGGTCTAATGCCATTTACAACTGCACCTCACGCTGTGCTCCTAGCTCTTCCCACTACCTGTGGTTCAGTAGGTTACTGTTCAAAAATACTCACTTGCCACCCCCGCCCAAATGCACGGGTGCAGCATATTTCCTCACACGTTGACTTTGGGCTCAGCCACTGATTTTCTCTGGCCAAAGAAACATTAGCAAGCATGGCATGCTGAAGTATTTTAAAAGTACTTGCTCTGTTGTACCTCTGGCATCATTATAAGAAAAGCATGCCTGAGCTATCCCATCAATCCTAGCAGGTGAAGAACCAGAGCTATCCTACCCAGCCACCCCAAACATGACCATGCTAAATTAGCCAAATGTCATTTAACCCGCAGATGCAAGGTCAGCACATTCACCCAGATGAGTTTAGTCTAGATTGACTGCCTTCACATATGGGAGCTAATCTATGATTACTGGGCCACGCCACCAAGATTTTTGTGGTTATCTATAGGATAGTAATAGCTAGCCAATTCATCACCCCAAGAGCACTCTTCTACTGAGATATGTAATAAGTTAACAGTTCCTTTCTGCACCCTGGCTCCCGTCATTGTATGCAATGCCCATGTGCTCAATGCTCCGGTTTCGTGGCACCTTGCTCCCTTGCTCCAGTAACCTGCACCTTCATCCCTAGTCCCTTAATACCCATGTACATTTGGACCTAAAAGTGGTTCTCTACCAAATAACGATCTCAGAAATCTTCTTCTATTCTCCATCTCTTTCTAGTCCTCCTCTCTAGCTTGAACAAAGCCATAGCAGCCCAATCTCTTCACTTCCATGATATATCTCCCCTTCCCTGCCCTATTATTTTCACCTCTCACTGGGAAAGACTTCATCATTCCCCCACCCCCCGGACTCCTACTACCCTGAAAATCTTTCACTTGGAGAAATCTAAGCACCCACTTCCCCTGTCCCTGAGCAATGAGTCAGAAGCAGAAACCAACAGCCCACCTGTGCCAGTGTGTGTAGCCATAACTTTGCCCCTTGCAGCTTCAGTTGCTGAGTAATCCTTAAACTTTCCCCAGTCTACTCCCTTCTTCAGCTCTTTGAAACTCTTTCTACCTGGCTTACTGATGTTACAGGGGTCCCATTTTACTGGGAAAGTATAGGCATGAAGGCCTTTACCTCTTCCCTTTTCAACTACTTGTTCTTTGTCCTCCCCACCTATTCCTTTCCTCTCTCAGTTAAAAGAGAAAAAGGTCCCTTTGAGACTGACTCACCCCAGGGCTCTTGCTCCAAGTTCTCCCATCTCCCTGGGACTTTGCTCTATCAGTATTTCCCTGAACTCCCTCTATAAGCTCCTCTGACTGTTTTCCCACCCCACCCACTGCTCAACACCCTGCCAGTAACCTTAAAAGGAAACAAGAATCTTTCCTCTTCCCTCATCTTTAAGATATTCTTTATAATCTGTCTCTTTATCAAAATTCATAATCTCCATGCCTTCCTTTCTAGCCTCACTCTCTGCATTCTGGATTTTATATCCAACATGTCCCCAACTCACAGAGCTCTCCCAAAGTTACCATGGCTTCTGAGATGCTCAGCCAGCTTCTTCTCAGGACCAGCCTGCCCCCTGGGGTTTCCCACCTGGGTCCCCTTTCCTGCCACTTTTCTGTGCTCCTCCTCCTTCTCTAGGGGTCCTAGAGAGTCACTTCCAGTTGCTCCTCTTCTCTTCTGCTCCTACCCTCTGGGAGTCAGTGTCCCCTGGAGCTTTATCCAAAGACCCCTTGACAAATGACCCACTCTCCCTGACACTTTTGGTCCTAGATGTCCTCCAAGCAATTCAGATATCAGCTGATTAAAACCAAACTCATGGTTTTCATCCTCCATGCAGTCTTTTATCTATTTCTTCTAAATTGGTTGTCTTCCTTAATATCCTCCTGCTTTCAAAGGCCCAGCAAGCAACCTGGCAGCATCACTTTCTCTTCTCCCCCTCTTTCTCACAGTCCCACACCCAGTCCTTCTTAAATCCCAGTGCTATCTCCTATATGTCCCTCATTTCTTGCTCTCTCTCCTTTCTTCTTTCTACACCCTCCTCCCCCTTCCCCCAACTCACTCACCTCACTCGCTCAGTCCAGACAGATCTCTCATTTGGATTCTTTCAACAGCCTAATAACTGATCTTCCAACTCCTCCCCACTCCCACCTCTCCTTCTGCACTGCTTCCAAGCCAGAATTAACTTTCTGAAACCCACATTTAAACAGATCACTCCCATGCTTCTAAAGAAGCTCCTTGCTGCAAATAGGAAAGAGTCCAATCTCTTTAGATTCATATTCCAGAAACAAATCATTTTTTAAAAAACCCACCAGATACTAAGCACTGTTCTCATCTTATTCTTGCAGAAATCCACTGATGTATTATGACCTCCATTTTAGAGATGGGGAACATTGATACTTTAAGGCTAGTACACTTGTTCAAGGTCACACAGGTAGCAAGCATAGCCAAAATCAAAACCAAGTCTCCTAAGTCAGAGCAAGGTCCTTTCTTTAGGGTCCATTATGAATTAACTTTTGAGATTAATCATGTGCACTTTGGATGCATGATGGTCTACATATATCCAATGATGTTCCTCAAAAGTAACCTCATTTTTCCAAATTTGTCACCCTATTCAATTTCTTTCTAGAAAAAAAATCTGAATTGGATCTTACTTGAATCCTGACTTTTCTGATCCCACTGACTTTAAGTTTAATGTAGGGGTAATAAACCCCCAGGCTAAACATTATAAAGTTCTCAGGATCAGATATCACATAAAATTTCATGGGACCCTATTATTCCCTGGAAATATTTACCCTGTCTATTAGAGGGGGCTTGTTACGAGATGAATTGTGTCCTTCCAAATACCTATGTCAAATTTCCTACCCTCAGTGACTAATGGCTGCATTTGGAAGTTGATTCTTTAAAGGGGTAATGAAGTTAAAACAAGGTCATTAAGATAGTCCCTAATCCAAACTGGTTGGTGTAAAAGAATGGAACATGTGGACATAGACTACCACAGAGAGAAGATGATGTGCAGACATAGTGGGAACACAGCCATATACAAGCCAAGGAAAGAGGCCTCAGAGACCAGTTCTGCCAACACATTGATCTTGGACTTCCAGCCTTTAGAAACATGAGAAAATTTTAAATTTCTGTTGTTTATGCACCCCAAACTATAGTCATTTTCTATGGCAGCCTCAAGCAATTATTACAGAGTAAGCACTTTAAGACCCTCAACACTGACAGGAATGCTTCTTGTCTAGGTGCCCTGGTGCTTCTGACACTTTCAGTCCCAAAGGTGAGGAAAAGAAGCTAGAGAATTTGAAAAGCTAAAGACAGCCCTTTGTAATAGCTTGTGTGTAGATGTCCCCCAAAGCCTCAGGCAGTCATAGGTGGGGCCTTTTCAGAGGTGGCCGGATCTAGAGTGTGTGATGCTGGAATTGATTCACGGTGCAATGCTACGTTCAAGGGCACTAGTATTAAGGGAGTGTTACCCACCCTGAGTAGCCTGGATAAGATAAAAGGGGCAGGAAGATCCTCTTAAGGTCCCTTGTTGTTTTTGCTACCTTCTGCCCATCATGAACTGCTTCTCCTGTGCAATACCTCTCTGACACACCACCCTGCCTTGGACCCAGCTGATTATGGACTGAAACTTCTACAAACTGTGAGCTAAATAACCCTTTCTTCCTTTAACTTTGGGTGTCAGGTATTTTGTCTCAGCAACAAGAAAAGCAACTAAGATACCCTGCTTTGTGGGCAAATGAGAGTAGTGATGTGATACCATTATTCCTATCACCTGATAGAGGGCTCCTGGGGCCTCTGATGTACTATATTCAAAGATTAAATTCTTGAAGAGAAATAAAACCCCAGGAAACGAGATGCTTTCCAATCAGGGTGGGGGGCCTGCCTTATGACATCTAGTCTTGGGTGTCCAGATTTAATAGATAGTAAAATAAAAGAAATTGTGATCCCACCCAAAAGACACTATACCTAATATGGGACATTTTTTATTTCATCAAGTAAAGGCTTTTAAATATTTTTTAAATTTAATTGATTGATTAATTTTAAGAAGAGGTCTATGTTACCCAGGCTGGCCTCAATCTCCTGGGCTCAACAGAACCTCTGCCTCAGATTTCTGAGCAACTAGGGCTATGGGTGTATGCCACTGCACATAGCTAAGCCATTTTTAACACAACAAACTATACATCAGTTAAAAGAAATTATATATGTATATTATATACATGCATATATATCAACATGAATAGATCTAAAAATGTTGAAGGGGAAAAATGAAGGCGCATAATATGTTATGATACTATTTATATAAATTTAAAGAATATTCATGCATAACAACACAATACCACATGTTGTTTATTCAGACTTATAAATGTATGTAAAAGTTTGAAAAATATTTCTTGAAGGATGCAACTCAAGCTCATTATAGTTTTTCTCTCTAACACAAGGTTTCTCAACCTGAAAACTATTAGTATTTGGGACCAGGTAAATCTTTGGTGTGGAGCTGTCATATGCATCGGACTATTTAAAAACATCCCTAAGCCTCTACCCACTAAATGACAGTAGCATTCCAAAATTTCCTTGGTTGAGAAGGGTAATGTACTAACGAGATGGTCAATAGTAATTGTTAAATCTATATTTGTAACGTTTTCATCCTTTAAAAAAATTATTGGAAGCAAATATCTGTCAATTGTTCATTTGAATGATTGATAGGAATGTGAGGAGTGGTATTTTCCTGAATCTTATAAATTTATAAATAAAAGCTACCATCTATAATAAGCATAATTTCATTTTTAAAAGGAGCATTTTTCAAATTAAGTAAACAGGAAGGGTAGATTTAAATGAGATGGTATAGGCTGAATTGTATACCTGGAAAAGAGATGTTGATGTCCTGGTCCCTGCTACCCATGAATGTGACCTGATTTGGAAATATGATCTTTGCAGATATCCAGGCAAAATGTGGCCCTACTGGAGAGCAAGCCCTAAGTCTAATCGCCAGTATCCTCAGAAGGATGGAAAGATTTAGACCCAGAGACACATAAAGAAGGTCATGGCTTGACGGAGGCAAGGACTGGGATGATGCAGCAACAAGACAAAGGACACCAAGGATGGCTGGTGAGCACAGAAAACAGGAAGACACACGGAGGAACCCTTGTGCAGAGCCTGAAGAGTGAGCAACCACGTCAGGACCTTGGTTTCAGGCTTTACACTCTGTACTTGTGACAGATCAATTTCTACAGCCACCAGGTAGTGAGTGGTCCTTCTAGCCGCCCTAGCACACTAAAGATAAAGGAAGACTAATCATCTTCTTAAACTTAAGTCATCGCTGGGAAGGTCTTCATTCTGCTCCCAATGAAGGAAAATTTTGTTTCCAGTGACTTCCTCTTGCTAACCACTGTGAGGCTAATAGGGTCTGGCCAAGTAGTCTTAAAGGGCCCAGAATCTGGGCCATTGTCCATCTGGGATGGGAGAGGATACAACAGGGCATGAAAGGGCAGGGCTCACACCGGAGCTGTCAATAGTCCTGTAAGTTTTGCCAAAACGGGCCTCAGTTAGCTCACTTAAGTAACAGAAACAAAATAACTACCAGCCACAGGGCCATCTGCAGGACAAAACTCAGATGATGTAAACGCAAAACTCAGCCTGTGGTGGCTTTCTCACAGTCACCGCCCCTACTTTCTCCAAGGTGTCCTTTTACTGCTTTTTCTCCTTTGCTTGGCCCAAGCTCACTCCGCAGAGACAGTTTCTCCCTCACTCTTCACTTTTACTTTTTCAAATAAACTTTGCTAATGCTTAAAAAAGAAAGAAAAGAAAAACATTACTGCAAACTATCACCGGCCCCAAGCTATCATTTCACACCTGGACCAAAGAAAAGACAATTAATCCCAGGAAAGACAATTAATTTCAGACCTTTAGGAAGACAAAAAATTTGTCTTTAAATATAATTACTTTTATACTTGCTTGGGAAATCTCTATCCGGTGTCAAGAGAATTAAAAATGAGGGAGACAGACACATGCTGAAAATGACAGCAAAAATAAAGCCAATTAAAGTTTTTACGTCGTGCTCCCTAAAAAATTTTTAATCAGACTTCCTCCTCTGTTTCCTCTTTAACTGGTCATTTAGACAGAAAATTCCCCATGTTGCCCTTGAACCCACAGCAGTTTATCACGCTGTGTACGGGGCTTTTCCTATCAGGAGCTGTGGAGTCAGGACCGGTGTCTTGGAGAAACACACTTTAGTGGGAAGAAGGGGGCCAAAGTACAGAACACAGGCAGAAGTGAGAGGCCCTGACAATTCCACTCAGGTGCACACCCCTCCCCAGCACAAAGGTGGCAGTGCCGGGAAACAGCTGTGCCCAACACAAGAGTGTGCGCGAAGAACCACTCAAGCCCAATTCTCTAAGCCTTCTACGCGACATCAGCACCTGCGGGGTCGGCGTCGCTTCCCATGCTTCCTGGTCAACTTCCACAGATCCCAAGGAGCTACAAGTGGGCGCTGTTTGTCTTTGCAGTGACCTCCAGAAAGCAATTTCCACAAACCACACTGCCTCCTCTATCCCCAGCATTTACCTACTATTAGTACAGAAAGGATCTTCCTGGGATCAAATAAATCTCTCAAGCTGGAGGCCATGCCAGCCTCCTGGTGCTCAGTGCCCTGTGTGGGAGGGAGTCTGCCTGGCAATAGACTCCCTGTCCCTATTTGATTTCTTCCCATTTATAAGGATTTACAGGGCTTCTCATTGAAAGGAGGAAAGTTAGCATAACTCCTCCCTTTCCTTAGTGAAAGAACTTGAGCCTAGAGGCTAAGGTCCTGGTCCAAAGCATCCCTTAGGCTTCTTTTCTGTTTCAGAGAGATGACACTCCAAAATTTTTTCATCTCCTTTTCAGAAATACGTTAAAAAATACACTCTCCACAGGACAGGGGAGGCTAGGGTGGGTTCAAAAGCAAAATCAGTGGCAGAGACTGGATGGTAGCCCATCCCCTCATCCACATCCTCAATAGTTTTAGGTTCCCCTATCAAACAGGAACAAAACATGGCACAATAATAATATTTATAATGCACTTTAGAGTTTAGAGAAAAAACTCATGCACATATTTTCTCATTTCATCTTCAAAGTTTCCATTTAAAACATACATTATCGTTTCTACTTCACAGATGAAGAAACAGCATCAAACAGATTAATGAGCTACTCAAAGTCAGATCAACAGTGAGAGCAGAGACCACGTTGAACCCAAGCATCAGCCCTCAGCTGGCATCTATGGGATGACACAAGGGAGGCATAGACAGAGGTGTCGGTCCCAGCTCGGCCCCACCCCCAGCTGTGGGAGAAGTCACCACACCTCCCTAGTGGCAACTCCAGACACAGAACCTGGGCTGACAAAGACCTTGAAAGTCACCTACAGCTCTAGAGGAATACATCTTGTCCTGCTTTCATTGAGTTTCTATGTTTATTTTACTTTTACTTATTGGATATCCAAATATTTTCTTCACTTCCTTCTTTCTGTGGCTTATTCGCTAGAACAAAGCATTTCCATGGAGCTAGGCACTGGGGTATCATGATGAGCAAAGGCAGACATAGCCCCTGCCCTTGTGGAACTTTTAGTCCAGTGGGAGAGTCAGGAACTGAAGAGCAATCAGTCAGCACAATGCAAGATTGTGCCTGTGATACATTCCTCCACGGCCTGGGGTACCGGGCATGAACATGGATCTGACAGCCACAAAAAGGGGACTTTGGCACTCTTTGGAGAAGTGACACTTACACTTAGAAGAGAGAGAGACAGAAACAGAGACAGCGACAGAGACAGAGAGACAGAAAGAGAGAGACAGATAGAAGCATTTCAGGCAGAGGGAACAGCATGCAGAAAGGCCTCGTGGTGAAAATGAGCAAAACAAATACAAAAGACTGAAAAACCTGGGGGTGTGGAGTAGAGGTAACCAGGGAAGCACAGGAAGTCGTATGATGGAGAGGTAGGCAGGACTTAGGCAAGACCAGAGAGGGTAGGATAAAGGGTGTGGTCTTTATGCTAAGAGCAGCTGAAACCAATGAAAGAGGGAATGATGTGAGCAGATACATAAGAGCCCCTTCAAGCATCTGTTCCTGCAGGGCTGCTGCGAGGGGCTCAGAGAGCATGTGCAGACAAGCTTCACAGAACGCCCTGGCTTGGACACTGAGTTTCCAGGGAATACATAGGCAGGAGTCAGTTCAGCTATCTCCTTGGTCTGGGGAAGTAAAGTAGTCTTGCTTTCCCTCCTGCCTTGTTTCAGCGAACCCCTCAGTACTTTCACGTTCCTGTGCTCTTAGGGTACCCAGACAGGTGCGCCACTGAGATCTCACTCCAGAGGGCCTGCCGCAGGGAGCAGAAATGACCAACAGCCTCAGCTGCCACCCTTTGCATCCATCACCCATTCACAGAGACCACTTCTCTGTGGCTTCTCTAGGCCTGGTTCTAGCCAATGCGAAACATGTTAGAATGCTAGTGCCCACTCATTCCCACCCAGGGTGGCATTCCTCTAACAACCAGATTTTGCTTGGAGACGACCCAGCAGCCTGGCTGAAGTGTGCTCACAGCTGCGCTCTGTGGGAGCCTTCCTATCCAGTCCTTCCCTCCTCGTACCTTTCACAAGGTCAGGTCTGCGTGGAGGTCCCTGCCCTTCATGCTCCCTCTCCTTTAATCCTGCACAAGCACTTCCCCAATAAGACTAAGCAATCCCACTTTGATGTCTGTCTCTTGGAGGATCCATCTTCTTTCTCCTTCTATTCTCTTCTCCTTGCCTCAGACCAATCTTTCTAAAAGGATTAAGAAGACCCCCACTCTCCTGGCCTTACTTTCACAGGGCTCTCTGGGATTAGAGCAGCACATCCTGTCATTTCTTATAGCACCCTGCCCAAGATCTAGGCTTCCAGCCTAGATCCTAAAATATCAAGAACCATTTGTTTCCAAGGAAAGCACTAGATGAGCTTTGCCAAAGCTGTGGTTCTTCAAGATCAGTCAAACCAAGCAGCTCTTTAAAAAAGAGGTTTTCTAAACCATGTCACAAAACTCGAGTCCTTATAAACATGCCCAGTGGGTCTGACAAGGGGGAGATCTAGCAGGTAGGCCCTGGGAACCTGGTTCCCTTTAACCAGAACAGCTCCTCTTTCATCTTTTTTCATTTCATTTGTTTTATTTTTCATACTGAGATACTATGTGAGATTTCATTGCACAAAAAATAAGAGTTCTGCTAGCACAAGTAAAAATATATGTAATTTTAAAACTACTATCAGGGACTATCTGGTCATGGCAGACTACTACCATTAAAAAGTAAGTGGGAATCTGGTTAAAATACACACTGTGTCTTCTTGAAGTCATCAAAATGCTGATCAGATTATAAGAGAAAAGAAAAAACAGTTCCTGAAAGGAAACAGGAACCTGGAAAGGAATGGAAATCACTTCTGCCTTGAGGACATTTTCTGAGTTGGGAAAATCTAAACTTTGTTTTGACAGCTTGGCAGGCTCAAAGAGGCAGAAATTCACTCCCAGAACCTTCACAAGTCAGGGAGACCAAAAAGAAACATTCTTACAATAGGGCAGGCCCCCAAGGGAGAGACTCAGAAGGAGATTAGTCCACACAGAGCCTGAATATTAGGTTTGGATCACCCATGCTGTTGAGGAAGCCTCAAGTCTTCAATTTTATTTATGGTGCAGTCTAAGATATACAATACCTTCTGATGTACACCAAAAAGAAAAAAGAAAAAAATAATAAATTTTGTCTCTGGAAGAAGTCCCCTTCTTCATCTAGGGCTTTTTTTTTTTTTTTTCTTTTGAATTACATAGGGTCTCACTATGTCATTCAGGCTGGCCTTGAACTCACTTTGTAGCTCGGGCTACTCTCAAACTCACAGCAATCCTCCTGCCTCTGCCTCCCAAGTGCTAGATTTGCAGACATGTGCCACCATGCCTGGCATCTCAGGCTTTAATTTATAGTCATAAATAATCTTCATGTAAAATGACCAACACCCAATCAAAGATAACCAGGCACACTACAGTAAAAAGGCAAAAGATTTATCTGATCTGAAGAGAAACCAGAGTGTTCAAGCACACTATGGAACCATCAGTGAGAACAGGTAGAACTAATAGATATGAATGCATTGCTCTTTTCCTCTACTCTAAGACCCTATTGATATGGGAGGCATCTCCACTCTATCACAGCAAGCTAGTTACTTCTGCTAGGACTATCACCCTGAGATCTGCTAGCCGCATCTTCTATATCCCACCCTTCTGACAAGGTGGAAGCCTCTATGTGATAACCAAGAAGCTCCCAAGCTCCCTAAAAGACACTCCCAAGAACTGAGACTGTGATCCCAGAGTCAGCCTTATGCTTTCACTGTAGGGAGAAATTCCACAGTTCTATCACTATGAGAAGATGGAAGACACCAGGGAATCACCGGAAAGACAATAGCAATTCCCCTTTAGGTTACTGTTACTATATCACAGCCCCCCTTTCTTCCTCCTCCCCAACAGTTCTGACCCTGCCTGCCCTCCCTCTTGATCAAGACTGCTCTCCTAATTAAAATAAACAAATGTCAGGAAGCAATTACTGCAAAGAGGGAGGCAGATGGTAGAATAGCGGCACTCTGGTATTGCATTAAGCAGTAACTTGCTATCTCTTCAAAGTTTCTGCACTTTAATTAAGCATCGTTATAGACAGGTTCAATGAGCTTTGGAGTGGGGTTTATCAAATTAGCTTCTTGCAGGGCTGATGCTGTGTGATTGCAAGAGGTGTTCCTGATGCAAGGCTTAACTGTCCAAGAGGGCCCAGGAGGGGAGCAAAGGGCAAGAAGCCCCAACTCCACCCCCCAGCAGATCAAAGGAGGGAGTGCGACTCTACCCACAGAGGTAGGGATGGCGAATAGAGAGAAGCCAGACATCCCCTGCAAGGTGAGCAGCCACTCTCCTCTTCACCTCGCTTTTGTCTGCCTGTGTGTCACACACAAGAGCCTGGTCCAAACAGGAAGGACCAGAATCTGGGAGGTGGTAGAACACAGAGTTAAATCAGATAAGCTTTGATTCCAATCTGTCCTGAAATCCACATAACACTGGGAAAATGACTTAGTGCCTCAGTGGTTTTTTCTTTCACTTGCAAAATAGAAGTAAAGTAACTAACAATTACCCACTTTGTGCCAGACATCATTCTAAGCACTTTGAATGTTTAATTTAACTCACTGAGCCCTCCCGCAATCCTGTGAGGTAGGTATGATCATTACTCCAATCAGCAGTTGAGAGGCCTGAGGCAAAAGGAAGATAAAGTTGCCCAGAGCCACACAGCTGCTAAGAGATAGAGTCAAAATTTTTCAGCCAGGCAGGTTGTTTCCAGAATCCAACTCACTCCTGATCACAAAACACCACAAAGCAAGATACAAAATTATTTACTACAACTTGGTAATAAAATCAAATGAACCATAGCCATGCTCAACATAGATAAACCTCAAAAATGTTATGTTGAGCAAAACAGGACATGAGAACTATTCCATTTATATAAAATAAAGACATAAATAAATAATGCCAAAAACTGCATTAGTAGTTGTCTGGGGCCAGGAGTGGGGATCACCAAGAGATACAAGAAGACCTTCTTGGGGGTCATGGAAATGTTCTAGATCTTGATGGTGGCATTCATTATACAAGTGTATACATTTGCCAATGTTCACTGAACTCTGTACTTAAAACAGATACACTCTATTAGATGTAACTTTAAATCAAGCTTTTAAATAACCTACTCACCTAAAGGCAGAACACAAAAATATGAATGGCTGTCATCCTTGGGTGGTAGGATTCATTCATTCAACAAATTTCTACAAAGATTGATGTGTCAGGGAATGCTCTTGGTGTAGGTGACACACTGGTGTAAACAGATTAAAGCTCATGCCTTTTGGGCTTTAAATTTTAGTAGGGAGAGACAGGCAATGAGAGCATATGAAGTACTACAAGTACTATGCCCGGTGGTGATAAGTACTCTTTAAAAAAAAATAATAAAATAAACCTGGAAGAGAATTGAGGGGCGAGGGAATCACACTACCACTAGAGCAGGATGCCCAGCCTTTCTTGGCCTCCCCACACCCTCCACCCCAAATCTGCCTCCACCCACACCTTCATGCTGGCTGCCACCTCCCTTATCTCAGCTCTCCAGATCTCCCTGCCTGCCTGCCCTTTCTCCCCAAAGCCAGCAGGTCTCAGGCCTTTTGCTCTTGGCTTTCCTGCACACCCCCATCCACCAGGCAGGCCTTCACGCCTTGCTTCACACCACCTGCTCAGTTTAGAACATCGTGTCGCCTCCCAGGTGAAGACTCACTTCTTTCCATCGAGAAAATAAAACAACCTCTGGGGAACAATGCTTCAGAGGTCTGCACGGCCAAGACACTCACTGCATCCCCAGTGAGATGATCTGTGTCCAGACCCAGGAGTTCAGGTCGCTATCAGTATGAGTGATGGTCTACTAGAAGAGATGCTGGGATCATCACACTGAAGAAAACAGGACCCCAGCCCTCATGGAGGAGCACACGGAAACCACAAATTAACGTGTGATGTCTGATTAGTGAAGATCATTAGAACAATATGGTACTTTCTGTGAGCTTGCAGTGTACTTGGAGTTGTACTCAGCTCTTGGTATGTATAGCACTATATAATTCTCATTCTATCCCTATCATTTAGGAAAAAGGATGAACAAGAAAGAATTAAGAAACAAAAGAAAACACAAAGAAAAGAACAATGGTATGAAAATGTTAGTTTGCTGATGGCACAGTGCCTAGGTCAGGGGGACAGGTCGGTGGTGTCCAATTCTGAAAAGCCTCTGTGTTGAGTTAAGGAGCTTTACCATTATCTAACCAAGCAGGATTTACTGTGTCCTAAGCACTGTTTTAAATGCAATGCAAATATTAACTCATTTAATCCTTCTAGTGACCCTCTGAAGTAAGTACTATTATTGTCACCTAGTACATGTGAGAAAGTTGAAGTTGAGAAAGGTGAAGTAGCCTACCCAAAGTAACTCAGCTAGTAAAGGCAATCTGAACCCAAGCAGTCTGGCTGCAGAGTCCAGGCTCCTAACCCCTACCGGCGCTACACTGAAGAGGTTTCACAGCAGGCATAGCATTTGTCAAAAGGGCGGTGAGTTCAGGGTTTTTTCCCCCTTAGGATTCCCATCTCAGTATGTGAGAAAGGAAGAGAACATGGAGGAAGGACAGAGTAGGCAGTAGAAGGACCACTGGAGAAGGCACCACAGTGTTCAGTTCGAAGCTGCGGATGGCCCATTGGCACAAGAGGCAGGAGCAAAAGTGTAAGATATTTAAAGGGTGGAACCAGAAGGGTGTGATGACTCATGTGGTGGGGAGAGAGGAATATAGAAGCTGGCTCCTGCCTTTCCAGCTCAGGATCCCGGGTGATGCTGCCCACTCAGATACGCAGGAAAGGATGAAAAGAACATTTGAGTACATTGAATGTGGTTCTCAACTTACTATTGACCCTCAGTTGCAAGAACCAGCAGGCGCTTCTCTAGCAGGGCTGAAGCCAGCACTGTTGCTTTAATAGCAGTTTGTTTTGATGTGCCTGCGGGCAGAAGGGACCAGGAGTGTTATGGCTTGTATTTAGATGTTCCCCAAAGCCTCATACAGTCATAGATGGGGCTTTTGCAGAGGTCACTGGATCTAGATGTGTGATTACTAAGTCAGTCCACTGATTGGTTTGGCACCATCCCTGTCCTGATAGCCTAGATAAAATACAAAAGGGGCAGAAAGATGCTATTCAGATTCCTCACTTATTTTTACTGTCTTCTGCCTGCCATAAACTGGTTCTCCTCTGTGATGCCCCTCTGCAAAACCACCCTGCCTTGGAGCCAGTGGATTATGAACTGAAACCTCTACAAACTGTGAGCTAAATAAGCCTTCCCCCTTTAACTTTGGGTATCAGATATATTTTGTCTCAGCAACAAGAAAAGTAAGAGAAAGAGATAGGCAAGCTAAGCTACACAGAAGAGTTCAAGGTCAGAGGCATCAACTGGGAAGTCACCCACCCTTGAATCACTGTGAAAAGCACAGAACTAGGAAGGATCACACAGAGAGAGAGAAGGTCATGTGTAAGGGAAGAGGGTGAGTAGCCAGCCACTGGGAAACACGGTCACTTAAGTTACGTAGAAGAAATACATCAAAAGAAAGGATAGGTCTCTGAGCCTAAGAAACAAAAACACCTCACAGATCTGTGGCTAAGATTTTTAAAAGTCCAAAGTGATGAAATAAGAAAAGAAGTCAAAGGAACAACTCATAGTGTGAATTTGGACAAGTCTCTTTACAAACCTGCAAGCTATAATTTGGGCTTACTCATCTCCAATTTCCCTGCCAGTCATCAACCTATGAAACAGGGTAACAGCAAGACAATAAGTGACTTCAATATGGGGTCCACTGAATCAACCTGGGAACACCCAGGGTAGCAACCCCAGACAAGGTGTCCAGGCAGAAGTCTTGTCTACTGCCAAACCAATCCAAGGCCAAAGGTCAAGGAATGGAAGTAACTTATCTCTGCCTTTTACTTGCTGTTTTCTTTTTCTCTCTTAGCCCTTTAGGCCTTTGTCCCTCTCTCCTTAGAGAAAGAGGATCATTCTTCACAGGGCACAATATAGAATTCCTCCACAACCTGGTCACTCTCCTCTGGGAAGACATGAGGAGAGAAACATGGCATTCCCTGGCCATGAATGACCAACCAGAAAGAGTAAAAGCAACCTGAGTGTCTGTATTCTAGGAAAATATGGATACCATGTCATGGGACACTGAGCCTGAATGCTCTGCATTGAGAAGAACGCCCCTCCTCCACTTTGCAGCAAGGTGGAAAGACCTGAGAGATTTAGTCATGAAAGGACTTTGGAAGAAAAGTCCTCTTACATATAGAGAAACTCCTCCATGGTGTCAGAAAACAAAAAGAAACTGCCCTTGGGTACTTTACAAAACAGGAAGACAGACCATTTCCATATTCATGTCTCACAGGGGCTTCAAACACAATACATCCCAATGCAGATTCATCGTCCACCTTGCAGTCCTCAAATCAGCTCAGTGGACTGGTTTCTCAGGTTCAACAAATGGTACCAGCAGTTCCCCAACTGCTCCACATGAGTTGTTCCTTTCTGCTTTCCCACCCCTCTATCCTCACCACCATCACAGTAGATTAGTTCCCCCACCATACCTCACCTTCATTGCTGAAACAGACCCATTACTTCTCCACTGCATCCAGTCTTCTCTAGTTCATTCCCACACTGGAGCCAAAGTGGTCTTTGCATACGTTGAGTCAGGTCACACGACGCCTTTCCTTAAAGACTTTCAATGACTCTGGTGCTCTCAACTTGGAGCACAACCTCCGGCCTGGCAAACAAGGGCGTTCGTGGACTGACCACCCACCTCTCTAGATGAAGCCTGTCATCACTTGGCTCTTCATTAGTAACCGATGTCTCTAATGCACTATGCCATTCCTCCATCTTTGCAGAGGACAGTCCCACTACCTGGAACACTGCTCTTTCCTCTCTTAGGCCAGCCACATCAGGGTAATTTCTTAGGTCTTTGACTTCTCTTCTTCTAAGAAACCCTCATAATTCACCCCAAGCTAGGCTAGGTGGCTTTCTGGTGTGAGTTCACAGCACCCTACACTTTACTGCACTGGACTAACATCTTAAAATAATATTGATCGTGTCTCCTTCAGGTGTCTGTAAGACCAAGGATCTTGACTATTTTATCCACCATTATTTCTCCAACACCTAGAATAACATATGATAAGCATCATATATGCTTATTAATATACTCAGTAAGCAGACACAGAATTTTAGAAGCACACACTTGGAATGGCCCTTTGTGGTCACCCAGTGAGGGAATCTCTTGTGGCAAACATCTGGAGGCTTTGCTGCACACTTCTATTAGTCCGTGGAACAGACATGGGTTCTAATTTCCAGGAAGGTCTTCCTTACCCTGAGCTGAAATGGTTCTCCTTGTAGCATCCCCTTCATCAGTCACAGCTCTGTTCTCAGAAGTCATACAGAACAACTTTGTTGTTTCTTCCCTATGACAGCCCCTCACACATCCCAAGGCAGCTGTCATGTTCTGCTCATTCCCTGAATTACCTTTTCTTCACCTGTACATGTCACTTATTTTAAGAGCTCTTCACTGGCCTTGAACTCCAGTCCTTTCTCTCCCATTCTAACCAGTGCCTCCTCTGAATGAACCCTCAACCACAGAATGATGCCCTAAGTGAATTTAACATCTTTATCCTTACAAAAGTAATATCCAAAGACAAACATATTAACACAACATGGGGCTTCATAAGGTGAAGGAAATCTCTGGTTTGCAGAGTTCTCACCACACACCTAAGGTGAAATACATAATAGTAGCAGGAGGATCCATGCCATCAATGTCAGAAAATAAAACATACCACACAGAAAGCCAGGTCCAGGGAAAATAATCCATCCACCACTGATTCTTGCATCTGCCAGCTGCCTTAACTCATCTCCTTCTATTACAAAGTTCCATATTTCCTCTTCTAGATACCCTTAAGTAACTATCATAATGTAAGGAGAAAATACCAACATTAACCTCCTGCTTCCAATTCTACCTCTCAATTAAATCGTCCTCTTTCATCCAAACTCTGCACAAACAACTTGAAGTACTTCAAAACCATCCAAGTGTGCTGTGTACCCTCTCACCCCATCAGATATACCCAATATATGATATACTGTACCACCTCAATGGGACACCATGATGGGAAAAACAATAAAGACATTGCCTCAAATACAAGACCTAATCACTCTACACCTCCATGTCCTCACCTGTCAGTGAGGGGCTTGGCATAAATTTCTATACCTACTATTTCTGTCATTATATGAAATACTCAAACACAACCAAAGCAGCCCCTCCTGTAGACATGAACTCAACTCTCTCTACCTTTCAGTTACCAACTGACCTTGAAAGATTCATGATCCATTGGTGCCTCAGCAGAAGTCCCCCTTATAAAGTGGTCTTGTAAACTCACAAGAAGCTCCACAAACCTCAAAGAATGTGAAAAGATATACCTTGCAAAGTCCTTAATAGAATCTAAGTGACTAAAATCCAGTTACTTACAGCTCTTCATTGCCACATTTTTTGTTTTAAAGAGAATAATAATAAAAAAGAACAATAGCAAAATACCAACAACATAGACAAAAAAAAAAAAACAAAGCAAAAACAATGAAAATGATACAGGGTTTCTGAACAAAATGATAGGAATTAATAGTGGTTGTTATATTACATATTGTTCTCATCAGTGAAGTTGCTCAGATTGCCAGATGTAAGAATGCAAGATTGATCCAACCATTAAAGAGAATTTTAAAAGTAAAAAAAAAAAAAAAAAAATTAGAAATGATACAGAGCTTCACTAGACAAGATGGTAGGAGTTCACCTATGGTTGTTATATTGCGCATTGTTGTCTTCAAATTAGTTGTTCAGATTACCAGATATAAGCATGCAGAATTGGTCAAAAAGAAAAACAATTAGGTATTAACTGTTCCTTTCAATAAATCATTAGACATCAACAGTACAGTTAACCCTGATACCCTTCTATATAGATATAGATGTAGATATAGATGATATAGATATAGATATAGATATTTTTTCCTTCCTTCTTTTTCTCCTTTCCCTCATCCCACTTGTTTCTTCCTTTGAGCAGTTTCTTTTCACTGCCACATTAGAAAATGTTTTAGAATTAACTTGCTCACATTTGTCTTGTGTGTGATTACAACAGTAATATACATACCTGAGAAGAACTTGAAAATACAGAGGGAAGTAAAATTTCACCATTTGGAAATGATTAACATTAACACTTACAGTCTTTTTTACGCACATACTATTTAACTGAAAGCATAGTGCACATATTTTATAGCCATGTTTTCCCTCTGTTGTTACATGATCCCATTACCACTATTAATTTAATTAGTTTCCTGTTGTAAGAAGTTAGGCTATTTCAACTTTCTTGGCTCTTATAACTAAAAGCGTGAGAAGAAGTCTTTAAGGCTATTTTATATATCTTATTTCTTGCGGTAGAGATCTAGTATTTTGTTTTTTTCTTATTTTAAGAAATAAAAGAAGGAAAACATTAACGAACAGATATCCATTTACAAAATAGCATAAGAACAATACAAACAAAACAGAGTTACAGGGGGCTGGGGATTTAGCTCAGTGGCACAGTGCCTGCCTGG
>NW_004955438.1:2037659-2057188 GCF_000276665.1 Chinchilla lanigera | reverse complement strand
TTCCTATCCTTATTTCCTTTATTTCTGTCTCTTGTCTAAATTCTCTGGCTAATGATTCCAGAACTATGTTGAACAGGAGTGGTGACAGCGGACATCCTTGTCTTGTTCCTAATTTTAAAATAAAAGCTTTCAGTTTTTGCCATTTAGTATGATGTTGGCTATTGGTTTGTCATAGATAGCTTTGATCAGGTTGGAGCTCTAGTATTTTGTATTACAGTGATGAAGGAAAAAATCCAAAGAGGCAAATGCTGAAAAATAAACTGAGATGGATAACATCTCTTTTCCTTACAGTACCAAAGAACCTATCCATACATGTTCATGTGGTATCTTAGCATGGCTCAAGTTTGAAACAAAGAAATGACTTTTTCTAGTCCATCAAGTAGACAAAGATAAATACAAAATATATTGTAAGGGTTATGGGAATTGTTTATTCCTATACACTGCAGGTGGAATGGTAATATGGCATAACCTTGGATGAGAGAAACAGTACTATTTCTAATTATCAAAAACTTGAATCTAAATATTCACCCGTAAGGGATAAAGTAAATTACTCAGCTATGTAATGGAGTACTTTATATCTTTAGGACCTTTAAAATAAAGAATACTTGTTGATGTGGTAAAATGTTCATGATAAAAGCAGGGGGGGAGGACAGGCTATGTACAGTGTATTTCTATAAAAAATAGAAAAGGAAGATACACAATCTCATACCCACACTTACAGGAATCTATACCAGAATGTAAACAGTAATATGTTATAGGAAAATAATAAGTGTTGCTGTTGCCATTGTGCTTTTCTTTTTCTAAGTTTTCAGTATTTATGGTATTTCTTTTGCCTTACACATTGTGTACTAATAGTGGCAATACAACAATTATCAGACTAGTAAAAGAAATAAAACCAAGTTAACTCAGTTCTCCAAATTCTGAGGTGGGTCAGTCCAATTCACTGTCCCTTCTTTCTCTTCCTGGCCACCTTTGCCTGTACCCAGGAAGGAAAAGAAGAAAAATAACAACTAGAGGATGAGCCTGTGACATTTTCTATCCTGTTTTGAAAGTGAGCCAAGTGAGTGGGGAGCATTAGGACCAAAGGAGCACTTCAGACTCGGGCCAGAGCCCAATCCTAGTCCTGTCTATTTAATTCTAAGAACAACTCTGGAAAAACACTTTCTCCAGCCCTGAAATATCAGCAGTCAAAGTTCACAGCCTCTTTCCTGACCCTAGGAAACCTTCTTTCAACCAGAGCAGCAGGTGAATGTCTCAGTAAAGAAAAAGTCTGCTTCTAGACCAGACCTTCGCAGCACACTTGGAGGCTGATCCTGCCAGTGACAACCCTGGCCTAGGGAGTCTCCCCTCCAGGGACCCTTCTGGATACAGGTGTGAGAGAACTGCTAAAGGCTTTAAAAAAAAAAAAAAAGGTACAGGGACACCCACACACTTGAGTCAGCCATACATTCTTCCCCCAAAGTGAGGACCTAGCATGAGAGAGGTCCTAGCCTTAGATTAAAAGGCCTTGGCTCTTGTAACCTATTTCTGCCCCATGACCTCACTCGGAGAGGTTTTAAACAGTGCACATTCAATGGCACTTTTTTTTGGTCCCCAAGTCACACTTGAGAAGCCAGTCCTCTCAGATGATGGGAGATGATGGAGACCACTGCTCCACCTCTCACCAGGCTACTGTATTGATATCTCTCTTTTCTTAACCACCTTCTGTCTCCAGCCCAATACTTGCCAAGAGCTTCTTTATTTAGCAAATATACAATGCTGAAAAGGTCCACTGCAGCACATCTTTGCATGGTCTCTCATCCTGATGTGAAAGTCCCAGGGAAACAAAAGCAGCACAACCAGGAGGCTCCCCTGCTTCTACCTCAGCCTCTCACTCCTCCACTGCCATCCCCAGCCTGAACGCAGGCTTCAGGCAATTTGGACAGAATACCTAGAGGCCAGGTGCTTTCCCTGCCTTCCTGCCACTACTGCAGACCTGTGTTACACACATCCCTTAAGGTTGCTCAGCAGAAGCCCACAGATCTGCACACCCCAGAGGGATTAAAACAGGGCAGACTAGAGACAGAGGGAATTCCCTGTTGTGTAGATTGACCTTTGTGTTAAAAAGTCTTGACAGGGTAGCAAATTTAGTCTGCACAAAAGGAGAGAACCTATTTGGCCATATTCTTGGAAAGTCATTTCTATTAATGAGGCACCTGTCCTAAAATGCAATTCTCAAATCAGAGTCCAGAGCCTTTGTTGCCCTGGGAGATTCTTCCAGATGGCCAGCAGGCTGTCGATTGCAATATTAATATTTAAAATATGATAGCAGTGACGCTTCTGTTTCTAGCATGATATAACATGGCTTTTCCTTGGAACAACTCTGAGACCAGTGTGTCACACCAAGGAGACACCTTGGAATGCTAAATTCACCCTCCTTCCACAGATGAAGAAGCGGAATCTGAGAGCCTGGAAGAGATACTTGGTGGCTCACAAGACATGATAGGACTACAACCCAAGCCTGGGTTCTTTCTCAACTGCACCACACCACCTTAGAGTAGTGCCCGCCAACACCCACTATCAATCTTATGGTCTCTCATCCTGATGTGAAAGTCCCAGGGAAACAAAAGCAGCACAGCCAGGAGGCTCCCCTGCTTCTACCTCAGCCTCTCACTCCTCCACCGCCATCCCCAGCCTGAACACAGGCTTATATTCCACCCACTTATATCTCCCCCAGTAAGGCCCAGGGAAAGCTTCCTGGGTAACAAGTGTATGTGGAGCAGCTGCGCCATGGGGAATTTTGCCTGAATCATTGAAGAACGATTGATATGAGTCATATCGAATCCCAAAGGATATATTCAGCATATTTTTCCCTATACAATACAAAGCCAGCTATGCTGGGAGTTTTGTCTTCTCCTCACTCTGAGAACTGCAGAATCATCCCAGGACACACTAGCCCCACTTACCCTTGCTTACCCTACAGCCATGGTTCTGGGCATCAGAATCACCTGAAAGGCATTTTAAAACAGTTTTAAACCATTTGTAGAGTGTCCGATTCAGGAAGTCTGGAGTAGGGCTTAAGAATTAGTATTTCACCCGTACCCAAGTAACTCTGGGGCCTTACTTTGAGAACCCTGTGCTTGAGTTCACTAAAACTGACACTGCCATCTCTGTGGCCTCCAGCTCTACCCCTGAAGCTGTACATTTATGCCCCATGCACAGTTGGTCAGGTTCCCCCCATGGCTGCAACCTGATCTGACCTGAGCTGACGGTTCTGCTCAATTAAAGTGACTCACCCATGCTATGGTGTAGATTATCCTGTTAACAGACGGTTCAGAATTCAAGTGGGCCCCCAAGATCACCTGCCATGGAGCTGTTCCATGTTCCCTTAAACCAGAAAAAGCAGATGAACCCGCGAAGAGTTTCCTATCACCATTCTGACAGCACACTGCTCCTGGCAAGTGCCTCATTACACCAGCTTTGCCAGGGATTGCTGACCCCATGAGCTGCCTCTATCTGTGAAGGGAGAGGCAAACCCCAAAGCAGCGCACACCCTTTGTCTTCTCCATCCTTCCCCAACTTCCAGGGCTTTGTTTCATTTCCAAAGCAGCTGGGACTCACTTACTGCAGGTACAAAAGTCCACAGCATTGGCGCCGGGAGGACAGCCACTCTTAAATAATGTATTGGGTCCCTCCCTGGCTCCCAGCAGGTTGGATTGCTTCCACCTCAAAGAAGGGCAAGGCAGCTGCTCCCATCAACAGGTGTCTCAGAGCACAAGAGCCTGCAGGGCTCATCAAACCCCCAGGGAGACAGAACTGTTCACCAGGGCTTGGCCCAAGTGAAGAAACTGAACCCCAAGTGAAGCCCCTTTCAGCATGGTTACAATGAGGGCTTGCTGCCGGTGAAGTGGCAGAGTAAGCTCACTAAGAATATGGCCATGCGATCAGAGAGGCCAGGATTTACATGCCCTCAGCTCGCCTCAAGCTAGGTAAGTGGCCTTGGGAAAGTCGGTGAAGCTTTCCAAAGCTCACTTTATTCCTCTGTGATATGGGGAAATAATGCTCCCTACCTTACAGCTCTGTCCAGGAGTAAAGAAAGAGATGCATAAGAAATGCTTAACAAAGCACCTGCCACACTCTTAAGTGCATTATGTTAGGCACTCTTATCATCATTATTCTCAAGGAAAACCAGGATGTGCTCCACCTGGCTTGAGCTGCCCTATGAATGAGGTCTCAGATTCCAGCAGGGCCCTTGGAGACAAACTGATTTGTGAGCACGCTGGGTACCCATTCCCTCCTCCTCCAACCCCAGCACCTCTGGCCGAGATCCTCTTGTGGCTTCTGCTTGCTTCACTTGCTCCCCTTCAATGAGGTCTTGCTGGATGCTTTCTAGGTATCTAGTTTATTCTTGCTGCTCATTGACTTTAAGCCATAGCATGGGCTCTGGCACTAGGCCTTTTGCTATTTCTGGCATCACTAGAACTTTCCTTGAAGCCAAAAGCCCTCTCCCCCAAGCCAGGGATCAGTCAGAAGTCTTGTTCTCTGTCACCATATAACTGAGACACACCCATTCCTCTCCCTGAAAGGAATCCACCAGCTATGAACCAAGCTAGGAAACTTCTAGAAGTTTTTCTCATGTCACAGGAAACAAGTTGACATCTGAAGTTGGCTGGAGGCTGCCTGGAAGGAAATATTACTCCAAACCTACTTTCAGCTCATCCATTTGGCCATTTCTTGTTCTGTTGGTCTCACCTAGGCACTAGCTACACATCTCAGAAAACTTGGACTGTGAATGAACTTTTGATTTGAGTAGAATAAGGCTTGTTGTGAGTAAAGGAAGAGTAAGACAACCTAGGATTACAAAGCTATCGGCAAAGGAGAAAGCTATGCTCTCTTTTTTCTTTTCCTTTCCTTCAGGGTCCTCATGATTTTTCTTTCTGCATTGTTCCTATTTGCTCCTCTTGGCTGGTCAGTATCTCCTAATCTCAAGTAAGGCCAAGTCCTTAGCACCATCTTTGAGCTCAGCAATCTCACTATCAGCTGTTTCCCAATTCTAAGTTCCTGGGAGACCAGAACTATCAGGCTTACCCATCCTTTTTAAGAACAAGACTGCAAACCAGAATGTGGCTGGGGTGCCCCGGGACGGCACATAGGGAAGCACTGGTGGCAAGGGACACAGTAAAAGCAGGTGTACTATCCCCCTGCAGGGATGACAGCAATCCCAGCTTCTGTCAGAAAAGTGTGCCAGAGCAAGGAAAGGAACAAAAGGGAACATCAAACTCCTGTGCCCAACAGTGGCCAGCAGAGCATTTCCCCACTCAGAGCTACCCAAGACAGTAGTCAGGGGAACAGAAGCTGCAGAACACTATGAAGAGCAGGGCTGATCCCTGGACTTTCCAAAGTGGGAATATATCCTTCTGAATCACATTCATTGCTCAAGTAAAAATGCCTCCAACCGATTCCTGCTTCTGGGTTTCAGGGGCTGTACAGTGCTTCACTTGCTTTATATACAGGTGGTGCTCAGCTGATGTTCTGTAATGGGTGATAGCAAGGAATGACGATGGAAGGAATTGCGCAAATTAACCACACCCCCATGTACTACACTACCTTGAAGGGATTTTAGAAGTCACCCATCCTCTCCCCTGATCTGGACAACAGAGGAAAAGGATGGGAAGAAAATGACCCTCATAATATCTCCAAGAGAGTTACGCTTTGTTATGGGTACCACAGGCAGGGCTGTGTCAGCACTTCTCATCAAGAGACAGGGAGCTAAGCCTTTCTCTCCTCCAGGATTTCCTTCTTTCTGGCCAGGAAGGAAAGAAGGAAGCTCACATCCTCTCTTGCCAGCCTATTTGCCAAGACTTAGGTACTTTGGAAATGGTCAGAAGTCCTAGCAATACCAACAGCAGTAGGAGGACGAGCAGAGGGAGAGGCCCAGCATGTCAGTGGCCTTGCAGCTCTCCGAAGGCGAGTTTGTGGCATAAGCAAGCACCTCCCGAATGCTGAACATGCTGGGTTTAGGAAAGAAGCAAGAACTTGGCCCACTTGCAGTATCCTGCCATGCAGGCTTGCAGAGTTAGGTGGAAGTCAGAAAAAGGAAGAAGGAGGGAGACGGTATGATAAATGCCAGCATCCGGCCCAGCTCTGAAAGCCCAAGTTCTCCTCCAGTGCCCCAGCTAAGAGCAGTGGCAGGCTCCCGTATTGATTATGCATGCATGCTACTGAGCGAACAGGCTGGCTGGGCTAGGGCTGAGGCCCACTGGATAATTTATATGCTGGCAGTGGTATTCACAGAGCATGGGCAGAGTTCAAAGGAAAGAGGTAGAGAACAGAAGTTCAAGACAGAAGCAAACTGCCACATTGCTGCAGCTTCCATAAGGGCAGAACAGGGCCTCTGAGGAGCAAGTCACATGATAACCAAAATGACAGGCAGCTGCCAATGCCCTTGACATCCTCTAGCCCTGAGTCCCAGCCACCCGCTCACCAGGTAAACTTGACTTCTCCCTCTGGAAGAAGCCTAACTGAGACTCTCAAATGGTGGTGGTGGGGGGGTCCTTGATGGTGCTCCCCTATGACACACTCCTGCCTCCATTCACCAGTTCAAAGCATTTCCTCTGGAAGGAGGCCTTCTCCAACTCAAATAACATGGATCTGCCACCAGGCAGGTAACTCCCTGTGCCTCTCCTTCACATTTTTATCCCCATTTATGCTTACATTTTCAGTACGCTCTGCTCACTCCTTCCCAAGCCCCCAAAGGTAATCTTCATAAGGACAGAGATCTTGTCTGCCCTTTTAACTACAATATACCCTACACCTTCCACAGCACCTCGCCTGCACAGGAGAAACTCAGTAGATAGTGATCAAATGAATGAGATTTACTGCACCCACTACATTCATGTCTGTTGCTATTTCTTGCCAACTAGACTGTGAGATGCTTTATAGCAAATACAGTCTAACCAGTCTTTCCTCACCATTATGTGAAGGATGGTGGACCCAAGTGTTTCTGGCACCCTTAAGAAACTATTTTCCATCACCAAGATAAATAAAATAACTCACCTCATTTTCTTCTTTCACAGTTCATAGCATAATCTCTAACTTACAACAGGTATTCAGTGTCTATTTCCAGATAATTTACCTTTTGAAGGGGCACACAAGTAAGACTGTGAATTTGTCCTGGTGACATGGCCAGACAGTGCCTCAGGGCCAACTGTCAGGACAGAGGCAGATGTAGAACAGGAGCTCCATCCAGGCGGTGGGAGACCTGGGTGCTTGTCCCCACCCCACTTTCTAGCTGGGTGACACAGGGAAGGCATGGAGCTCCCCAGAGCATTATTACATCCCTAAAGGAGAGGAAGTATCCTTCGGTCCACAAACAACACATCTATCATCCTATGATGTGGTGATCAGACACTGTACATTAGTCACACAGCTGTGTATTTGGATCCCACCTCCAATCTTCAGCCATGTGATCTTCGAAAAGGTACTTGATCTGGGTCCAGCTTCCTAAAATTAATCTAGTGATGGTTTACAAGAACTGGATAAGATGATGCAAGAGAAGCACTTTGCTACAACTGAGCACAGCAAGTAACTGATTGGTGACACTAGAGCACACAGTAGGAAGGCCCTGGGTTTGCACCAAGAATGATCTCTTCTGCATTGCACGGCACCGATGGAAGAACTGGGTTCTATGGTTCAGTTTCACAGCTGGAAAATTGAAGAAACAAAACAGCTTTTCTTTACTCTGACCTAGTTCACGCTCCCCCAAGACAACATGTGCTGTCATGAGGGAATGCCCGGCCCCAGCTCTTCTATGGGTCTTTCTCTCTTATCGTTAAAGTCTTAGCTCAGAGCCTAGAATGCCATCTTGCTTGTCCCCCACAAACAAAGAATAAATGAAAAAGTGGATGAATGAATGAATGAATGAATGAATGAATGAATGATACCCTCCAAGAACATTCTAAAAAATCAGATGGATAATCCAAGGCATGACGCCTAGTACAGTGCTTGGATTATAGTAGACTCTGTGCTCATTTTCCTTGCTTTCCCTGAGAACTAATTTTTCAAGAACTACACAGTCCTTAAACATTATCTCAGTTTGAAATGTAAAACTTACTTAAATTGAGCCAAGGTTACCAGACAAGGAAAAAAAAGAGCAGGCCAGGGGGGGCAGTATAATTAACCTCCCCACGCAGATCTCCACTAAGGGCTTCTTAACACCTCTGAAATGTCTGAGCAAGAGAGCCTCCCAGGATCCCCTCAGTGCTCCGGAAGACAGGTCATCAATTGAGCCACTTCTGCATCTGCACACATTGCAGATTAGACACGAAGACAAATGGTGTTCAAACCAGTGCCAAGGGGTCAGCGCCAGCTGGGGCAGAGATTGCTGGCTGGGCCCCTGCGAGGGCTCAAGGCTGAAGTACAGGTGTGGACCAGAATGAGGACTGAGATTTCCACTCCAGGACCTAGAGCATCTTGCTGCCCTCTGCAACTACTGCTTCTCCCTTTAGCTTTCTGTCTCCACAGCCCCTGTACCCATTCTGGCATAGCCTCCTACCCTCTTTTAACCCCCAACAACTGCACGATGGGTAGCTCCCCTAGTGGAACCAGTGAGCCAACATGGTAGTGCTCTCCTCTCTCTTCTCCAGCCAAGGTTACCAGACAAGAAAAAAAAGAGCAGGCCAGGGGGGGCAGTATAATTAACCTCCCCACGCAGATCTCCACTAAGGGCTTCAACATGGTAGTGCTCTCCTCTCTCTTCTCCAGCTGGATGCAACAATACTACCCCAGTCAACTCCTGACTACCAGAGGGCCAGGGTGGCAACAACCTCATCATATCTATACCTTCTAGAGATCTACAATTGGAGCCACTAAGTACAAGCGGTCCTGGCACTCAGAAAAGTAGCACATCAGAGGTCAAAAGGCTAATGCAGGTGGCTGTCATGTTTTCTCTCCATTACAGTGGGCTGAGCTTAACCTCATAGTGCCTGCCAGATTACACAGCCCTGACCTTCTCCCAGCTCTACTGGGTATGACCTGAGAAATGTCAGAGGTGAGCCTCCACTGCAGATGTTAAAGAAATACCCTGGAGTTCCCTACACTCACACACCACACTGCTTACCAAAGCACCAAAGCAAGGCTACAGTGGGAGTAGTCTGTGGATTCTGAACATTGTGCCCAGCCAGCTGCACACAGAAAACCCTTACCATGGCGGTGGTCATGAGCATCAAACCCATGCTCCAGACCCAGCTGGCACCATCCTCACTGGACTGATGCACACCCAGAGTCTCCTTCATATCCCTATAGGCCAAATTCCAGAGGCAGAAGGGAGGGCAAGCCCCAGTGGCCAGCTGCAAATGATGGGCACTAGGGTACCAAGTCTGACAAGACAGTTTGGCAAGGCAGGGAGACTAAGGCACAGACCACCACACATCAGTGCTTGAGCACCTGGGGAGGTGGCTTCCTGAGGGCAGGACTTGACAGAGGACCTTCAGCTGGTCTTCTGGCCAGTTCAGACTTAACCTTGACTCCTTCACACCCATTTTTACTTGATACTCAAGGCTGATAGTGAAGGAGGGAGCCAACTCTGTGTGTAGAACACCTAGATCTTCACCATCGGCTCCATCTGACTCCTGGGCTAGTCTGCATTTCCTATGCAGCACGGCTGTAACACTCTGAGATCCTGCCACTTGTGCTTTTCTTGGCTTCCCTATCCAGGAGAGTTATAGAGTTATCAAGTAATAAAAATCTGGATATCAAACCAAAGCAAACTGCTATATGACTTTATGCAACCCTTAACCTCTCTGACCCTCAGCTTATGTATCTCTAGAATGAGAGATTTAAATGGGGTGTGGTGGCACACGCCTGTAATCCCAGCACTTGGGAGGCTGAGGCAGAAAGATTGTTGTGAATTCAAGGCCAGCCTGTACGACAAAGTGAGTTCAAAACCAGCCTGAACTTCATAGCAGGACCCTGTCTCAAGAAGACAAAAAAAAAAAAAGAAGAAGAAGAAGAAGAATGAGAGATTTAAGTCAGTCCAGCTCTAAAGCTTCATTTTAGCACTAATATTCCATAATTGAAAGAAAATACTTCTAGCCAGAATTGTCTAATTCAATGACATCAACATATCGGAACTGAACCTGGACTTATTTGCATTGCTTGGTTCCAAGCTGGACAGAGTTTCTGGTTTCTCTTGGCTTAGTAAATGGGCTATACATCAATTTCTCCTCCACATATTCTTATTCTATGAGGAAGATGAGGGTCAGGAAGGTAGAAGGCACTGGGCTAATTGAGGAGAAATCAAAAAGTATTGGTAAATGATAACTTCTCAGAAGGAAGACAGAAATGCAAAAGTTCAGGCTCAGTGGCTGACACCTCCTGGGACCTCTCCCTGTCCATTTTGAAATATGTGACGCCTGTGCAAGCAACCTGGAGCTCGCCCACCCTCTGTGGAAGAAGAATTTTGGTGCCAAGTCTCTGAAGGCTACTCACATCAACACTCTTCCCCCCTTGTTCCTAAGCCCAATACATCATCAACTCTGCACGACAGTACCACCAAAATGCCTCCACTCTGCCAGCAGTCACCCACAACACTGCCCTTACTCTATCTGGACCCAGCAGGTACACAATAGAGATTTGTTGAATTGAATGGAATCCAAGATGACTTCTTTTTCCCCGGGAAACAGAACCAAGAAAGTGGTTGTTTTTGTAGGGCAATGGTGAGTTTTCTATCCAGTGAAGGCGTGAATGAGCACATCACCCCGGGCCCCACACACCACCTGAGTTAAGAGTACTCTCACCTTCCTTCCTGCTTGGGTCTCCAAACTCAGGAGTGACAATGAAACCATAGGCAACTCCCCACTCTATGGATAAGATCCAGGTGTAAGAATCAACTGAACATCTAAGCAGTATTAATAGCCACCATCTCCTGCCCTTAAGCAATGTAAAAATATCCCAATCACATGCTGCACTCACAGACTTGCTTACACACACACACACACACACACACACACCCCTTATCCTGGAGCAGAAGGGTCAGAACTATAACTCAGCCTTCTCCACTGGGGCTCATGACACCTCCACACAGGAACAGCAGGAGTGAGACCCTCAGGTCAACCTCCCCATCTCCAGAGTCAGATACCCACCTGCTGCACACAGCTTGAAGAGGAAGGAATGATTTAACATTCCTGATCACTACCAATTTCTAGAACTCTCATTAATCTGTAGAAGAGACTTGCAACAGCAGGCCTTAGACTAGAAAATGACCAAGGTAGCTGTTTGGTTCTCCACCACCTCCATCCCAACATTTCCTCATAATTGCCTATTGGCAATACCACCGCCAAACTCCCAACACCATTATGCCAGGACTGAAGGAAAACTTCCCATCTACAGAAATGGAGCCATGCTCCCTGGTCTGTCTGGCTGTGTGACCGAGCAACTCTGGGAGGGGAAATTCAGCAAGGACCTCTCTGGAAGTCCCAACTTCCTCCCATAGCTTCAAGTATACTTTCGTGTTGGCCCACCTGCTCTCCATTCACACTGCTCTGCAATTGTGTTGGCCATGGTCATGAATACAGGCTGTGCAGTCAGCATGGATTCAAATCACACACCACTGCTGAAGGAACAGACCTAGAGCATCCATATACACCCTCCAAGCCTCCACGTCCAGTTTATAAAATGTGATTCCCAATGTCCATCCCTCAGTGTTGCCTTGACAACCCAAAGAACTAATTACAGGTGCCCCCTTCACCCACAGACTCACTTTCTGCTGTGTAGTCTTGTGTTCAAGTCATCTTTATTTTGCTTAATGATGGTCCCCAAAGAACAAGAGCTGCAATGCCAGTGATTTTATTACAGTGCGTTGTTACAATTGTTCTGTTATCGTCAGTTACTGTTAACCTCTTACTGTATCTAATCTACAGATTAAACTTTATCTTAAGTGGTTATGTCTAGGCAAAAACACAGTACATATAAGGTTTGATATGATCTGTGATTTCGAGCACTCACTGGGGTGTCCAAGGGTAAGGGAAACGTCTGTACTAGGTGTAAACCTCCAGGCACTCGGTAAGTCCATCCAAGCTGCCAGCCCCCTGTGCCAGTCCCATGCCCAACTAGTGATAAATCTGCTTGCACTACAACTCGCAGTTCCCCTGACCTCAAAGAAAGTTTCATTCAAGGAGATGCTTTCAGAAGTAATCAAAATGAGAGAAAATGAATTTCCCTTGTACCTTTCCTGAAGTTCTCATGGTCTTCGCTTCCTAGAAATAGACTGACTTCTCTTCATACATGAAAAAGAGTCATGGATGGAGGCTATATTTCCCAATTCCCTGTCCCACCACTTTCCACAGATGACATTCTGTCAGTTTCTTTAGTACAGTAATTTGCCTCACTTGCACAATGCTCCTTCTGATCCACCTCTCGCCCCACCCTGAGCAGAAACCTGTGACTTAAGGAAAGCCTGAAAGTGGGAATAGAGACAGGAGCAGCGGTTCTTTCCAGAAGGTGAAACTTCCAGAAGGAGTCTTCATTTTCACTGGTAAGAGTTCCTCTCTTTTCTCTATTTTGCTTTTGTTGTTTTAGTTTTCTGTGTTGTTTTTCAATGCACAAGGCACATGTATTCCCTTTAAAGATGAGAAAGAATGCAGGGCAGTTTCACACAGTGCCAGGTCTTGCCTCTGGAAGGCGGTTCAGGACATAGAACCAAGGATGTGATATATTCTCATTTGACCCCCATGGACTAGGGCGAAGCAGCCAGTGTCACAACAGCTGCCTGAGCTGTGGAAGGGAAGAAGAGGCACTCATTCCGCAGGTGTTCCCAAAGTGCTCACCACCTGCAGGTGCTGTTTGTGAACAACCCAATCTCAGCCAGCCCCAGGGTGGTGGGGCAGGCATGAGCTCCTATTCAATGAGAGGAAACTATGTGACCTGTCAGACCTTAAGGGCTCTTAGATATCAGGGATGAGGGGCTCTGGAAATTCAGTAAGGTAAGGAAGGGAATGTTGATGAGGGACATGCTGTTCTAGAAAGGCGATGTGGGGGAAGCCTGCACAGTAAGGTTTACTGTCCCCCTACCAGTGTCTTGCCAAGTTGTTCAGTTGCCCAAGGCGGGCTAGAGCATGTGATTCTCCTGCCTCAGCCTTACAGAGTGCTGGGATTACAGGTGTGCACCAGCAAGCCTGGCTCCAGTGAGGCTCTTCTGTGCTCAGATCTAGGAAAGTGACAGGAAACAGCCGTGTCCAAAGAGGCTGCAGGCTGGACTGGGCTGAGGAAGAGCAAGGACTAAGCAGGAGGCAAGCAAGGCTGAAGCAGAGCGAGCAAGGCAGTGAAAGGGAGGAGGTGAGGAAGGAGCCAGGGTGCTGTGAGCAGGCCTGGCGGGACCTTGCAGGGATTCCTAAGGACCTTGGGGCTCACTGGGAGTTGATGGGATCCCCTGGAGTTTTGATCAGAGTAATCTTCGATCAGAGTAATTTTCAAGGATTAGCCCAGTCTGTACTGTGGAAAAGCAAAGCCAGGAGTCCATTGGAAGCAGATGGCCAGTAACAGGTCACTGCTATAAGCCAGGTAACGGGGGTAGGAAAGCCTAGACCATAGAGGTAAGAGCTATAGTCATAAACTGGGTTTATTTTTAAGAGAAGCCAACAGGATTTGTTTTTACTTTGAATGTGGGAAGTAAGTGCAAGAAAAGAGTAGAAAACGAGCTAATTCTGCAGGGTCTGAGCAATGAGGAAAGCAGAGATGCCTATTTCTAAACTAAGGGAGACTGAGGGGAGCAGGACAGGGCAGGAAATCAAATCAAATGATGGTAAAGTCCATAATTTGAGTTGAATGAGAACTAGACAAACAAATGATGAACGAGCAGGTGTACACACAGATGTGAGCTCAGGGAAGGTCCAGGCCAGACATAGCTCTGTGAGTACTAAAGTTTATCTATTATTCATTAAATATCCCCAACAAATCTGTGGGGTAGGTATAACTTTATTGCCACTTTGTAAATGACACAACTGAGATTTGGAGAGGGGAAATAACTTGCCCAAAATTTGCTTACACAGAACAGACTCCCCTGCACACACACCCGTTGTGATTCCAAAGCCCATGTCTTAAGCCTTAAGAAAGCTAGATTATAATGACCACATGTCCAAGAACTCCATGAGCATGTCAGCCTGCACTTCCCTGTTCAGGAGCCTGGTCCCACCTACTTATGAAATCTGTAGTTTGTCTCCTCTAGGGAATCTGACACTGAAGTGACCATACAAACCTTATACTGGCTTCTGCCTTGGTTTCTTGATCTGTCCCCCGAGCCCCCAGTGGCCCTGAAATCAGTTCTGAACACAGCCCTGCAGCTCTAATCCCCCATTCACCAGCTTCTACCCTTTTTTGCACTCACACTCCAGGTATCTGCTCTGACTGGACGGTAACATTAGGCCAGGATACCCCACAACCTTGATCTCAGATTTCTCCTCCCATTGTGGGACCTTGGTCAAATCACTTGACTGCTAAGCCTCAGTTTTCCCAACCGTGAGAACACAGACTAGAATCCTTTAAGAGCCTATGGAATATGTTAGAAAGGACAAGTGCTACTTAACAGGGATGTCCATAATAGAAAGTCCTGCAATCTTGTTTTAAAACTTTATCTGCTGCTTAGTAGCTGTGAATCCATGAGCAGTCTGATCCCTCTGATTTGTTCCTCCATCTCTAGAATAAGAGTGACAGTATCAGCCTTACAAGAGTATGAGGAGGGCAGTCATGAGCCAAATGAGTGCTCACTATCTGCTAATTTACCGAGTACTCAGAAGGTCCAAATGTGCATAGTAAGCTGGTAGTGAAGTTATAACTAGAGCCCAAGTTCCCCAGATGCACCTAAGAACTTAACCTCTCCGCCTCCACAGCACACACAAAATGCTAGTGCATTCTGCTTGGCTTGCCAAGGATATCTCTTACCTCTTGCCTGAATGTACACTACATGCCCCCCAAAACCTGAAATCCTAACAGCTGGAATTTCTCCTTAGCCTTATGCATACTTCTTCAACCCCTACTCCCAAGGAAGCCCTGCAGAGATGCTAGGAAAGAAAAGATGTGAAGAAAATCTATATGCCTGTTTCATCCATCATTAGAAGCAGAAATCTCCTAGTAACAACACAAAATATTGATTACCACCATCATTACTATCATAGCCTTGGCTCCTAGACACCAGACAGAACTACAACCTCATGTGAAACATGTATGGATTCTGGCTTGAGTGCAGAGTACAGACTCAGGGTTCTAATCCTGGCTGCACTGATTATTAGAGGATCTGAGACAAGTCACTTGATTCTAAGCCATCCTCAACTAAGATTATGGAATTGCTTCCGATTTACAGAGAATGACATGTCAGCCTGGCAGCTGAAGTAACAATGCACCTGGTACATAAAAAGCAGGGAGCTACCACCAAGGCTATCTGAGTGATCCCAAAGCTCACGTTTTTGCCTCCACATCTTGAAACCCAGAGCACTGCAGGCTTTGAGATCCAAAACTCTTGGGTTTACATCTCATTGACTTGCTGAGAGACCTTGGGAAAATTAGTTAACCTCTCTGAGCTTCCATTTTTTTCATCTGTAAAGCAAGAACCCAAGTCCCTGCCTCCTGAGCTGTCATGAGGCTGTGGGTAGCACATGGAAAACTCGGGCACACGGAAAGCAGCCCCCAATAACTCAGAGCTTCATTCTCACTGCCACCTAGGGCTACTTCAGTGCAGGAAACATGAATGTGTCCAAGGCAATCCTATCATGTAGTAGGTCATCTGTGACTGTTTTATGAAATTTACAAGCCATGTGCCCAAAGTCACAGAGCTGATGAACGACAAACCTAATATTCAAACATACATCTTTTGCCAGCATCCCAGAGTCTAAGGCTCACCCGCAGTCCAGCTGAGAGCAGCCTGACCATCTGAATTCACACAGCATCCTGTTCCCACAACCAACCTGCCGTCTTCATTCTGCTACCCCTGTTTAATTTTCCCCGACTTCAGTAAATACACAACATAAGAGGAAAATCATTGAGGCAGAAAAGCTCTTTTACACCAACACACTGTGGGATTCCCTTACTAAAACGGCTACTACCTCCATTTCAAGGGGCAGAGACAAAGAGCATCCTATTGACTTGGAGGAATAAAGCCAATTAATTCTCCAAACACAGTCCATAGCACTTAACGGCCCAGCAAGGACCAGCTAAATCCAGACGGAAACCAGCGCAGCAGTTCTGAAGACATCAAGCCCCCAAGGACACGGTAATGTTTCGAAGACACCTATCAATCAAAGCCCATCCTAGAGGAGTTGTGTTTGTACTTGCTGCAAAAAGAATAAAAAGCTCAAATCCACAAAGCATGAACTCAGGTTCCTGCACCTCAGGCTCTGCTTGGGAAAGCACAAGCGCCTTCAAAGGTCTTCTGCAGAAAGCATCAACCTTCTGGCTTCCCGAGAAGATTCTTAGCCCCTCTTCTCTGAACAGTGACAAAAACCACAGGAGAACAATGTCAACAGACCAGCCTTCTTCGATCCTTCATAGTTCCCTCCTGCTCTGCCTTTCTCCTTCCTACCCATGTGCCAGGATGAGTCAGACCCACCCACAGGGACCATATTCTGGGTTCAGCTCAATGGCCCAGTTTGGTGGCTTCTACTAAAGAGTAGAGCCAGGGCTGGGGATTTAGCTCAGCGGCAAAGCGCCTGCCTGGCAAGCGCAAGGTCCTGAGTTCGGTTCCCGGTACCGGAGAAAAACCAAAAAAAAAATAAACAAATAAATAAAGAGTAGAGCCAATATCAGGCAGCCAGCATCCTCCCTGCTCCCAATTCTGCCAAATCTAGTGACCATTTCACTTCTAGAGTTCTGCTCCTACACGAAAGTTGAACACGTCACCCTCTAGCTCTAACAGGGCCAGAAAGACTAAAATCTATTTGCCCTGCATGCTCTCTGCATCTCTTGCCAGTATCCCCCTGGGACCACCCATACAGTAGCAACCAGGAAGTTGTGATGGATTTGCTCCACCCCCAGTTCCAGTGGCATCCTGCTATGATTGGTTGAGAGAGGGGCATATGACCTAGGACGGTCCATTCAAAGTAAAGCTGGAGACTTTTGCTCCGTGGTTGGGGGAAACGATATTTTCTGTAGGTCTTGATGGTAAGGGGTGCTGGCACGAGTCCTGGGGCAGCAGAGCCACTGTATTACGATGAACAGAGACAGCCTGGAGTAGTGGACACCCCTGGACTGAACCAAAGCTCAGGTCCCTTCTCTGGAACTGTAGTTATAAACACCCCTCTCTGGCAAAGCCACAATGAGTTGGGATTCCTGTGATTGGGGCCATCCTGATAAAAACACCTACCTACCCTTTCAGGATCTTCAAACCCTTTCCTACCCCCACCTCTCTTTTTAAATGTTTTATTTTGTCATTACATGTTTGCAGTTCATTCTGTTTACAGTCATCTTGGGGAGTGTTTACACGTATATGTTGCAGTTTTTTTCTTTTTTTAATTCTCTTCTCCAATTTTCCTATTCCATTTTTCATTCTTGTTGGCATTATTAATCTAAGCTCATGTCATGCCTCATAATATTTACATTAATTGAGGTTATTAGGTTCCTGTACATGGCACATATTTATTCTTATTTCTCCTTCCTCTCCTTCTCACCCCTCAGGCTTCTTCCCTTGGCCATTTCCCTTTTGCAAGAGATCCATCTTCTTGTCCCCTTATATCCATCCTTTATTATTCTGTTTGTACTTTGCCTCACTCAAATGAGAGATAACATATGTACTGAATCTTGTGTATCTGGTTTATCTCACTCAACTTTACATCTTCCTACAAACGTCTGAAATCTGTCATTTTTTATAGCACAGTAGTATTTCATAATGTATAGACATCATATTTAATTTATCCAATCATCTGTTGATGAGTATACAGGCTGCTTGTACGATTTAGCTATTACAAATTGTGCTACTATAAACATCGGTATGCATGTATCACTGTAGTACGGTATTTTAAGCTCTTCAGGGAAGATACCTAGCAGGGGGATTGCCGGGTCACATGGAATTTCTAATTTTAGCTCTTTGAAATATCTCCATACTGATTTCCATAACAGTTGTACTAGTTTACACTCCCACCAACAATGAGGGAGGGTTACTTTCTCACCACAGCCTCGCCATTGTTTGTTATTGCTTGATTTCTTAGTGATTCCATTCTTTCTGAAAGTAAGATGGAATTTTAGCATTGTTTTAATTTGCATTTCACTAATAGCTGGACATGTTGAGCATTTTGTTCATATGTTTGTGGACCACTTGTATTTCTTACTCTGTGAAGTATCTGTTCATTTCTCTCATCCATTCCTTGATGGGATCTTTAATTTTAGGTTACTTTTCTTTTAGTTCTTTGCATATTCTAGATATTAATTCTCTGTCTGAAGACTAGCTGGCAAAAAGTTCTTACCATTCTGTAGGTTGTCTCTTCACTCTACTAACTGATTCTTTTGCTATACAGAAGATTTCTAGTCTCATATAATCCCATTTGTTGATTTTTGCTGTTATTTCTTATGCAGTTGAGGTTATGTTTAGAAAATCATCTTTTCCTCCACCTATCTCTTCCAGTGCTTCACCTATTTTATCTTCTAGTAGGTTTAATGTTTCTGTTTTAATGTTTAGATCTTTGATCCATTTTGATTTTAATTTAGTATATGGTAAGAGATAAGGGCCCAGTTTTAATTTTCTGCATACAGACAACTAGTTTTCCCAGCACCACTTGTTGAATAAGCTATCTTTCTTCCAACATATGCTTTTGACCCCTTTGTCAAAGATCAAATAGCTAAATGTGTCTGGGGAAGTTTCTGTATCCTCAGTTCGGTTCCATTGATCCACATGTCTGTTTTTGTTCCAGTACTGTGCTGCTTTTAATCACTACTGCTTTACACTATAGCAGAGTCAGGTATTGCTATGCCTCCTGCTTTGTTTTCACTGCCCAAAATTGCTCTTGCTATTCTGGTTCTCTTCTGGCTCCACATGAATTTTAGGACTGTTTTTTTCTAGATATGTAAAGTATGCTGTGGTAATTTGATTAGGACTGCACTGAACCTGCATAACAGTTTTAGCAGTCTCTGCCCCACCCCTTCCCCAATCCTCCACCCATGAACTGTAAAGTTTAAAACCTGAGTGTTGGGGGCCATTTCACAATGTTTTTCTTTCCTGATACTATATCCTTGGCCTGTGGTCCTCAGTCCTTCTCTCCCCTTTTGCTGATACCATGCCTTAAATTCCACCTCCCATGGAAACCCCTGTGCTCCCTTTCTCCTGGCTGCAAGGCTCCTGCAGTGATTACTGCATTCATGCTGCCCTTCAGTTCAGAGGTGCTGTTTACTGGCTCCCTGGCAGTAAACACAATGCCCTGTGCAAACACCAATGCATGCATGCAGCACTGAACCTGTCAAAGCCCACACCGTGCCAGCTCCACCCAGGAGTAGCAATGGCTTTACAGAGGGCATCTCTCTCTCTCTCTCTCTCTCTCTCTCTCTCTCTCTCTCTCTCTCTCTCTCTCTCTCTCTCT
>NW_004955438.1:1988388-2037507 GCF_000276665.1 Chinchilla lanigera | reverse complement strand
CTCTCTCCCTCTCTCTCCCCCTCTCTTTCTCCCTTTCTCCCTCTCTCCCCACCTCCCCATCTCCCTCTGTCTCTCTCTCTCCCTCCCCCTCTCACTTCCCAGGCCTCTGGAGAATGTCAGATGTGCATCTGAGAAATGATAAAATCAAGTCTGGGTCCAAAACCTCTTTTTTAAGCACGGCATCCAAACGCCAGCAAAGCCCAGTGCTCTCTCTGTCCACCCAGCATAAGCTGAACAAGTTTGATCAAATTCACCCCAACTTTCCTTGCAGCTCCCTCACTGAGCAGCCCAGGATTCAGCTGTAGCTCTGCCACTAACCACCTGTGCATTCTCCGGCAAATCATCCAAGTGCTTCTGATCTTCTCAACACCGAAGCAGGTGAACTAGCAATGTGCTGGGACTCCACAGAGGAGCCACCTCTCCAAACCTCTCATTTGGAGAAATCCCAGATCCTAATACTTCATAGATCTAAGAGTTTTCCCACTTTCAAAATCTTCTTCTGTCCCTTCCTTACTCCCTGGGTAAAAGGACACATTTCCTCCCAAGAGGACTCACATGGAATTGCTTGGGTACCAAGGACAGAGGAGCTCTGCGGTCTTCCCTCCCTTCTTAAGACAGAAAACCTGAGATGCCAACATTTATTGACTGCCTCATTACACCCAAAATCTAAATCTGGAAGCTCAAAGACACGAGTGGCTGTTGTGGGAAAGTGTTTGTGATGCATCTTTAAGTGAAAAATCAGGCTAGTGTGACAGCTTCCAAAATGTGACTCCAGTGCCTGGCATAGAGTGGGCGCTCAATTAGTACTTGTTAAATGAGTGAATGAACTTTTTAAAAAACAAAATAACACAGCCTGAATGATGGATCCTTAGAAATTAGGCCGGAAAGATAAATACCCAAATCCTCCCATGGGGTTATCTATGGAGGAACGATTTCCAGAGGACTTTTAATTTTGCCTTTTCTGTTGTTCCTGGTGGTGGTGGTATTTTCTAAATATTCTATAGCACACACATATTATTTTGAAGTAAGAAAATCATTAATCTATAAGGAGTTAATTGTTATAAAAATAATAATAACCACACAAACAAACAAAAAAAGAAAAACGTGACTGTCATCCAAACTTTACAACCCACACACGAAACAACCTTCTTCCCCTCACCCGCCCCTCCTTGGAGACAGCTGCCCAACCTCCCTCCCACCGTGTTTCAGGATCGCACAGAGTCAAGCTATTGCTTCTAAGTGAGGGGCTCATCAGACTCAGCCCAGAACAGAGGCGGCCCCCACTCCCCTAAGGCCTGGAGAACGCCAGCCTGCCCACTTCCGGCACACCTTTGCCAGAAATCGTCCTTGAAACCCAAATGAGAATCCAGTCAGGACACAGCGGAGCCTTCATCCCATGGGGCCACCTGTCCACACGGCAGGCTGGCTCACCTGCACATCAGGGAGGCAATGCTAAGGAAATGAATGAACTTCCACGTCCTGGCTTTCAGGCATTTGATATTATATTGATGCCCTTTCTCTTGCTACATCTTCCTGCCTTTTTCTTGTGGTCCTAGGCAAGGGCTGTAACCTGAGGCCCTCTTCTTCTACTTCCCACCCCCAGTCACCTCTGCTTAGTGAAGGACAGCACAAGGTGGGCCAGGAGACCCCAGGGGAACACCTGGGAAAGGCGTCCAGCTGGGCACTATAGAGGACAAGGACAGAACTGCAAGGGACAAGATCTCAGAGATTAGCAACAGGTGGCAATGAAAGGTGGGAGGAGAAAAGGCCGCGGCTGCAAAAGTCAGCAGTGATGGGCTCCTGGACCAACAAACTGAGAGGAAGCCTCGCCTCAAGCTTCTTGCCACAGGGAAGGCAAAGAGATTCCTCACCGCACAGAGGGGCTGCAGGCCTTAAAGAGTCTTTGCTTCACTCTTCCTCTGGGTTTCCCAGGGCTCAGAGCAAGCAGACCTGCGCTTTATTTGGTATAATTCCACCTGCCTCCCCGCTTCTATGACCAGCCAGCAGGTGTGTCCCAGGCGGGTCAGGACTCAGACGGACACGTCTGAAGAACGAAGTAACCTGAAAGCCCAGAGATTAGAGACTCTGGCACCAAAGGGCTCTGCCACACCAGGCTGCCTCCCCTCAGAAAAGCTGGGAATTTCCACAGCCTCGCTCCTTTCCCCAGCCACTGAGAGGACTTGGGAGATACTTTCAGCAAAGGCCATGCTGGCCTCTAAGAGCTGCCTATGAGGCCAGGTTTACCTAGACTACCGTCTTAACATCTCTGCACTTGCTTTCCCAAATTTATTTATTATTTGTAATTAACAAATAAACTACATATATTTGCCATACGGTGGTAGAGTATATCTACAGTGTGGGGTGGTTAAGTTGAGCTAATTAACATAAAAATTGCCTCATATGTTGTCATTCTGTAGCAGGAACCCCCAAAACCCACTCTCAGAATATTTCATACGATATGTGTCAGTCCCCCCGCTGCACAGTGGATCTCCTAAAATGACTCCTCTTCCCTGACTGCAACTGTGTGTGTGCCTTCACTACCCTGTCCCCAAAACCCCCTGCCCCAGCGTCTCTGCTTTTTCTTACCCTCATCCCTCCTTTGCCTTCAGCTGAAGGAGTCTCCTTTCCCTGCTGAGATGGAAAGTTAGAAAGGACAGCAGAGTACAGCCTCAGCCTTAGTCCGGTCCTGGGCTCCTCTCTGTCCTTTGGTTTCTTCTTCTGTAACAAGACACCAATAATAACGGAACCTCTCTCCAAGACGTATAGTAAGGATTAAATGGGATGTTGCATGAGAAGCCCTAAGCAGATCTGCCTTTGGGAAACACTGGATAAATCTGAGCTACCATTCTTCTCTAGACCCCATCCTTCTACATGAGGTGTCCAGAATTCTCAGGGCTGCCCTGCGCTTCCTTACAGAACCCTCATCCTAATGTGTAATTACATACTTGCATTATCTATTTGTCTTTCCACCCAAGCTTGAATTCTATACAGGATAAACTGAATGTCTCTCATGATTGTGGCTGTATTCCCAGAACCTGGTACAGTGCCTGGATATAGTACGTGTTTAATAAATATCTGCTGGAAGAATAAATGAATGAAAAAATGAATAGAATATCAGCGTTGGCACAGATGATTGCCAAGGTCCCTTCCAGCTCTGAGAGGCTCCAACTATTCTCTATTTTTGACAGTTTTGGAAGGAAAGCTTAAAATGAGCCCCAGAGAAGCTGTTTTGCAGATCCCCAGGGGAAGCCCCGGGATAGTTGCTGCTGACAGGCTTCTCAACACTCAAGTTGTGCAGAGATTTACTCTGATTAAAAAAAAAAAAAAAAAGACCTGAAAAGAGAGTACCAAATTTCCAGGATGAGCATACCTTCCCCTTCTCTTCCCCACCTCTCCCCTCCTCTTCCTGGGTGCTGCCTCTACACAAGGCACTGCCACCGGGAGAGGAGTGCAGGCCTTCCTGTAGCAGCTATGGAAGCCAGTTCTGCAAGCAGCCCAAAACTCACCGCGCAATAGGAGGCCACAGCAATCCACACCCTCACTGCTTGCACTTCACCAAAGACAGAGTACTTCACAATCGCCTGGAGCCCAGGGAGCTTGGGCTGGCCCTGGATGGCATGACCTCAGCAGCCACAGAAAACACCTGCAGATTCCTGGACCTCTCCAGATGCCTGACTTCAGATTCCAGAACTCTGAAGTCAGATTTGCAGGTGAGGCCTGAAGAAAAACATTTGTCGATGCTCTCTGGAGTTTTGATGCACCAAAGTTTTTAGTGATTATTCTCATGAGAAGAAAACTAATGGGTCCAAGCAGCATCCCACTGGACATGGGAAATATGTAACCGGTCACCTGCACGCCTCTTACCTCACTGGAAACAAGCTGGCCCAGCCTCCTACCACCTTCTTTGCAGAAAAATCTCTTCTAAACCACTATTTACAGACCTGGGAAGCTTCAAATACATTGATGCTTTGACCTCACCCCTAACAATTCTAATTTAATTGGTATGAGCTGCAGTTTAGGTTTGGGATTTAAACTTGGTGACATGGTGTGCAGCACAGTTAGAGGACAACAGCTTTAACTCAGCCGCGTCGCTCAGCTGCAAGCACTGAAAACACCCCAGAGCTACCACGGGCTCAGAAGTAGGGCCCACACTGCAAGACCCTGAGGTTTCTGGCGCCCAGGATCTGGGCAAGGGCGCACCCTAACATTCCCAAGTCTTTATTTCCTGAAAGTTGTAGCCAACTTGCTGAGTCAGGATCCATGGACTCCCTACGTCAGCTTTATCAAAGTTTCATTCCTGGCCCCACCCTTTATCAACTCTGCAACCCGAGGAATGAACCTCCCTATGCCCCACCTCCCTCATCTGTAAAATGGGAATAACATTCCCTAACATGTACTCACTATATCCTTACAGTTTTATGTGCATTCATCTCTGTTGTTGGCACGTAGTAAGAGCTCAGTCCATTTTAGCCAATGAGAAAATAGCAAACAGTTCCTTTTGATGCTGTTAGATGCTTCATTCTTTTTAGTTTTTCCTTTAAAGAGGCTTGGACCTTTTGACAGCTAATCTCCCGGCCTTGGACACTTTCAACTCTCCTAACATCCCTTTGTTTGCAAAGCTTTGGCAACTGTTTGACCTTGAACTTGCTACTTCTCTGAGACTCCAAAGTGGGATTATAAAGTTTCTTTAAGGAAGCACTGAGCTAACACTTGTAGAGCGCTGAGTGCAAGGCTGGCACCGGCTCACAAGGGAAGGCAGAGGTGCTTGGAAGGTGATGAATAACTGCTTCTCCCTTGGCGTCAAGGTTCACAGACTCTCCCTCCACTCTCGTAGCCAAGGGGGAGCAAAGATGCCTCCTGAAGGCTCTTGGGGGGGTGATTCCCCCAAATCAGCAGCCAAGGGAAGAGGCAGTCCCAGCTCCCCTCCACCCTGCTGGGGTGATCCTGAAGAATGCTGACTCCAGCTTGGGGCCCCTCTCGCTGCTCCCCATCTGCCTCACTCCATTTAGCTCTGGCAATCCAATTCCCTTTCCTCCACCCGGAAATCGATGTTTAATTAACACATTATTGGAAAAATAAACAAAGTCTTCAATGGGACTGCAATGAAGCTAATGCAGCTCAGCTTGGGGGCTAAAGACCAGCCCCTCAGTCAGAAAAACAACCTCCTCCTGTCCCCTGCCTCTCAACCAAGAGAAAGTTCCCTCTGTCTCCCTGGAGCCTTCTAGCCTGAGTGATCCCATTTCTTCCCTTTCCGCTCCCCTTTTCCTGTCTCCAGGCAGCGACTCCCATCTTTTCTTTACCCTATGATGCAGAGGGATGGAAGATACATTTGTTGTCCCTGTAAGCATTACTATTGCATGGGAAAATAGGTAACTCCTGGGCACCCATCGGTGTGGCTATGCACGGTCCTATTTCCTTCTTCCCTCCAATCAGGAAATAACACCCCTTCCAAGGTCAGCAGCTGTCCTGCCCTGGCTGGGGGAGTGGGGCAGCCCAGGCAGGGGTGGTTGACCATGATGATGACCCCAAAGGTGTTGTCCTACCCTCAGACCTCCAGAATTGACCTCAAGACCTTCCTCGGGGTATTTCCTCTTGGAGCTCCCAATATAAATGCTTCATTCTCTGCCCCCTCTTTTCCCTTGTTCAGTGCAAAGTCTCTAGCTTCAGACCCAAGATCTGCCATTTCTCACTGGTGATCCAAAACCTGCTACTGAACCCCATAACCACTGGCTTCCTAATCAAATGACGACACTGCCCATCTAAGCAAAATAGCACAGCACAACACTCTGCCATCAGTAGGTGCTAGAAGACTGTCCCTTTAGTGAAATTCCACACTAAGGGCCAGGCCCTACTACAAAGGTAATGGAGAGTGAGGCCCACTAGGCCTGGGAGCACAGAGCAAAGCAGACCTAGATAAGTTTCAGTTTCTGTATCTTCTTCCCAGCCACCAGCATCCCAAACTACCTAAACCACTCCTCAGGCAGGTGCCTGAAGGAAGGACGAAGGTGACTGAAATACCAGAAGACAGATTTCTAAAGAGGCACCAAGGACAACCAGTTGGCCCACTTCTGAGTCAGCATACTGAGCTGCCTTGAACCAACAGGAGTATTTTCAGCAAATCTCAGAGCAGCTAGCCTAACCACCTGCTGAATGGGCTACCTTTCAGAATCAGCTCCCAGACCTGGGAGAGCAGAGGACAGGCCCACAGAGTGGGTGTGCATGCTGGTTAAGACCAGAAGCTTGAAAGCCTAGCCTTGCACTTCCAACCTAAGTGACCTTGGACATGTTACTTAACCTCTTTTGGCCTCAGTTTTTGGTTTTGGTTTTGGTTTTGGGGTTTTTTTGGCAAAACAGATGAATAACTATGTCCTTCATAGGGTCATTGGAGGATTAAGTGAGATAAGGCAGGTCAAATGCTGGGCGTAGTCTCTGGGATCTAGTTAAGACTCAAATATTAGCTAGTAGCATTAGCTACAGTAAGAGTAGTTAAGATAGAGTAGGAGTCATGTTGGTAGTAGAAATAATTAGACGATCCAGGCCTTAATCTTTCCTAAATAAGGGCAAATAGAAAGATCATTGGGGGAAGGTTTTACTTCCTACCACCTTCTTGCCCTGAAATTGGATTTCTCTCTCTAGTATGCCTCTTTCTTCTCTCTGTCCCATTAAGAGAAAGTGGGTGTTGTCATCTCAGAGAAGAATGACTATATACTTTATCATCCAAATCAGGGCACAGTTTGAGAATTAATAACTATGCTAGGATATAGGCCTAAACAGGAATTTTCTATAAACCAGGACATCTGGTTACACCAGCCCAAGGTCACACAGAAATGACTTCAAGTCCTGATTCAAGATCCTGGCAAAAGACAAAGCTTGCTCGGTTCCAAGACTCCACTTTGCTCTACCTCCCTCAGCCCCCTCCCCTGAGACACACTGACACTTGGATGGGATGTCTAACCCTTCCCCATTCAAGATCAAGGCCAATCCCAGGGTGGGACAGAGAGACTGGAAAGAGGCCTTCACCCACATTTCCCATGCTGGAGCATCATTCCCTCCAGCCAGCCTCTGGAAACAGGAATGAAAAACACCAGAACTGGTGTCTGGTCCCTTCTCTCCCCACTGAGAAACAAGGCTGAGTCAGGCTGGGGAATGCATCCCAGCTCCCAGGCTGCAAGGTTCCAGGCTCCAGCATGGATCTCCAAACAGAGGCCCAGCTGCACCTGACAGTACCTGGGATGGCCAAGGGAACACGGGATTGAGAACCCCAACACACTGGGGTCTTAGCCGCCAACACCTACAGAGGGTGAGCTTGGCCAGCTCTTAGTGAGTCTGGTGACTCTGGAAAGTAGCCCACCAGGACTCTTCTAGCTATAAAACCTTGAAACATCTTCCTGTGGAGTCCCTCCAGCTGTGTAGGAGTTATATCTGTCCTCCTTAGAGACACCTGCCACCCCCACCCCAATAGAGTCACTGCCTTCTAGCCACAAAAGATGGAAACCAACAGGGGACCTTGGACAGCCACTACAAAGGCAGCCAGGGAAGCCTGGACTCTAGCTTGTCTCTATATCATTGTGCATGACTTTAGACAAGCCATTCTTCCTCCCTGGGGAAGGAAGTTTCATCCTCTGCATTTGAGGATGATGGCCCACCTCCTTTTTACTTCTAACAGCTTAATATAAGGACTATGAGTGCAGGCTCCAGAATAAGTCAGAGCTGATTTCAAGTCTAGTCTGTCATTTTATCAGGTTACTTTATCTACATCTCAGTGTTTTCCTCCATCAACAAAGTAAGTAACAGTTGTTTGGAAAATTAAGTGAGATATGACATGTTAATAAAAAGGCCTTGGTACTATACATGGTAAGTACCCTTACCACTACCATTTCTACTACTTTGATGATGATTATGACAACGATGACAATGACAATGACAACTTCTAATATTAAAGGGCTGTGCAGGAAGCATAGTACATGGAGCCAGGGATAGAGAAGACCTTTCTACTGACTCAGAAAATTTAGCACTTTGCAATTCCTTGAACAGATCTGGATTTTCAAGGCAGAACTAAGACAGTCAGAAGCAAAGTTTGGCCTTCCTAGAAGATAGGCTCCAAGGTGCTACAGAAAAAGAACACTCCTAGGCCAAATCCATGTAGTTCTTTCCTCCAACCAACAAAGCACCTACTATGTGTCAAGAAAGATCCTAGGCACTGGGAACACTGTAGTGAATACAAACAAAATCCTTGACCTCAGAAAGCCTGCATTCAAGAAGGGGAAATAGATAAGATCTATCAATATATAATAAAATATGCAGTAGTGATTAACCAATTAAAATTAAAGACAAAATAATGGGCAGGAAAGCAACCAGAGGGTTGGGGTGAGGGGATTATTTTAGAAAGCAGGCCAGGAAAGGCCTCCCTGAGGTGTCATTTGGAGACCCGCAGGAAGAGGCAGGGACAGGCCCCTCCACAGCCCCCACCCTTGCATACCCAGCCATGGCTTCACACGCCTGCGTGCAGAGCGCCCGAGCCGGACCACAAAGGTCCAAGCTGCTGGGCCACACTTCTTCCCTGGCAGGTTCCCTCTCGGGGGACACAGGGTGTGACCAGAGCAGGGGCGGACGCACTTGGCTGGTACATTTCCGGGCAGCAAACTGTGGCAGGGATGCTGCCCCTTTCGTAAGTCTCCTATCCCTAGTCAAAGGGTCATGTAAGGAGAATATGGCTGGGGGCATCCCAAGAGCAAGCTCCTCTCTGGGTCCGGCACAATCATTCACCCTTGAGGCATCCACCTCCCCCGTTTCTCCCCTTTCTGTGGCAGTGACGTAACCCATTCTCCCTAACTCATCAAGGTCAGCCCCAGGAAGGGACAGGAACACCAGAAAGGTGGGACAATCAGCATTTTGCTCTGAAGGGTTTTTTTTCTTTGAGGCAAAATGTTTTTCAATTTCACGTACAATTGCTAATAAAGAAGGACACACCTCTATTTGAAGGAGAAAGGAAGATGGCGTCAGGTAGTTAAGGCAGCCAGAACCCAGGAGAACACAGGGGCTTGGGCTACTCTGGTGCCCAGGGTGAACTCAGCTCCTTCGGGCTGCAGCCTGCAGCAAGGCCACGCCACCCCAGAGGTGGCTGATGCCCCTGGGCATGCAGAGCCACCCTCCAGAGCTCAGCCCAGGGCTCTGGCGAGGTGGCAGGGAAAACCCTCAGTTTCACCCACCTTGTCCCTTCCCCTTCAGCCTGCATCCGCCCACCCGTCACCCATGAGCTCACCCGCCCACAGGCTGCCTGGTGGACGTGGGGATCTCACTCGAGGCTTTCTGCTGGAGACGGCAGCAGCTTTCCCCTTCTACACTCTCAACTACCTTGAGGACTTTATTCCCTTCTCTCCCCCACAGAGCACCCTGCATTCTGCCTTCCTTCCCGTCACTACCACACCTCTCCAGATCTACTCAGACACACATATAACACACACAGCCACAGAGCACGAAAAGGCAGGCAGCCTCCCACCTAACCACACGCACAGGGTCAACAATCCCGTGTCACCCGAATGGAGGCACACCTCTGTTTGACAAAATACAAACACCCTTCCGGCCCCCCACCCAAAAGGCAACACAAAGGGCACCAAGAATTTCAAGACTTAGTATCATCTACAGAGCGGAGAGCTGGGTAGGACAAAGACATCGCTCCATCCTCTCGACGAACCACGACAAGTCTCAGGGCTATTCTGCAGTGCCCTCTGGTTTGACACAGCCCACTGATCAGGGCTGTGTGTGTTGGTGTGTGCGAGAATGCGTGCCATGTGCATGGGGGAGGGGGCTGTGTCTACTCTCCAGGCATCAGACCTCCCCAGAGGTACCCCAGTCCAGACTCTGCTTTCCCCTGTAACCTTCCTCCAATGTGCCGCAAACATAGATTTCATGGATGGTTAAATTGGATCATTATCACCGGGTGCTTATTTGGCCAAAAAAAAAAAAAAATCATTAATGTCAACTACCCCCATTCCAATCCCCTCCTCATGAGGTCCCCGCCCCCAAAGACTCTCCAACATGCTAATCCTATGAACTGCGACACACCACAGCTTTCGGGAAAGAATAATGGCGAGAGGAAAGAGGAGAGCGGTTGCGGGGAGAAGATGAGGCTATAGCATTACTGCATTCCCCTATGAAGATGAGGGAAAGAAGCCATGGTGGATGGAGGTAGAGGTGGGGAGAGGGGGGAAAGGGGCAAGAAATGAAGCCCTTGATCGACTGTGTGCGGGGGAGAGTGTGTGTGCAAGAGTGTGTGCCAGTGCGTGTGTGGATGTGCCGACATAGCCCTCCTATCAGAAGGCTGCATCCGTGTGGCATGTAGGAAAGGCCATCGCACCACTGTTGTGTTGGAAAAAAAAAAAAAAGAGCCGCAGAGCCATCAGAATCAGAATTTTCTCATGGAGATGGAAAGGGCTGGAGGAAAGGGGGAGGGGTATGTAGGGTAGGGGAGCAGTGCATGGATTTAGAAGGCAAGATGATGGCAGCACTGGGGGACGATGGAGGGGGAAACTGGTGGTGGGGTGGAAAGAATCGCACACACACAGAGACACAAACACACACAATGCCCGAGCACCAGCACCACCGCTGCACTGTGCATCCAGGACTGACAACTGGTCCCCCATCCCTCCGCTGCCTCGCTGTGCCCCAAAGCTGGAGCCGATGGATTTCTGTATCTCAGTTTTGCAGCAGTGGGCTAATTACAACCAAGCCCCCTCACCAAATTAACCCCTCCCCTCCCTCTCTTTTTTTTTCCTCTAAAAGGCCAATTGAAGAATAATGTGTTTTTAGAGATAATGGATTTTTTTCAAGGAGCGAGAGAAAGGGGGGATGCAGGACAGAAATTCTGCAAACCGGTGACTTCCAGCCTCACCTCCTTGTCCCCTCACGTCCCCACTCGCTGGAGCATCTCATCTACCATTCTCCGACCATTCCCTTGTCCCCCACCACCCAAAAGAAAAGACCTTCCTACCATGAACATCGACAAACACATCAACCGCCACCCAATCTCAGTAGCCGATCTCAAAACCCCAAGCATCAATCCACCTCGATACATCCTTTCCCTTATATAAGCAGCAAATCATCAACATAGTCAGTAGAAACGCAGCATTGAAAAGAAATCAACAAAAACAGAGGCCAGACCCCATCAAACCCCCAATAATTAACAACAGGGAGCTACCAGAGAAGCAAAAACGTAGTTGTCTTTCAAAATCTAGAATCCCTTTGATTTCTGTCCCCTCTTCTTAAGAAGCAATTTTCTTAAATTATCATTTCACTAGGAAGGGCTGGAAAGCTCCAGAAAAGGGCATTCGCACAGTCCAGTTGTTTAAAAAATAATAACCCAGCCCTGTTGCTCACTTTAATAGCGAACTTCCATGTTCAGCCTTTTCCCCTCTTCCAGAAGGAAGACTGGTTCATAGGACAAACCCAGGGCTGCAGAAAATGGGCCAGGAGCCCTTACTCCACTCCCCAACAACAACAAAAAATCAAACAATAGGACTATCTCTGCACAACCAGCACCCGCCTGAAATATCGTTCACCCCGATATGACTTAGGCAGATTAAGCCTGAAGATTAAAAAAAATATCAGCTTTGCTCATCGTTCTCCCCGCCATCCTCCCAACACGTACCCAGTAGCCCTTAGGTAAACTTGCCCATCACAACCAGCGGGACCATTATAACTTGAAAGGCGACGCAGAAGCTCTTGAAGGAGGAAGGGAGGCTCTACCCAGAAGAGCTAATTGAAAAAGGGTTCTTCGGGCTCCCCGGACTAACCTCCAAGTGCCCCCAGATAGATTATCCCAGGAACCAAGTCACCTGGTGCGCTGGGAGTTCAAATTTCCTTTAGAACCTTCATCACAAAGGCAAATGGTCATCTGACCCCAAAACTACACCATTGTCCAGGTGTGACAAGCAGTGCCCCTCTCCCTCCCAGGGCCACCTTCAGGACCCTGGGCAGCAAATGAATTAAGAATGTTGGGGTGGCTTGTGGTAGCAAAAGAAACGCTATCTCCCCAAAGTGGGAATAACTGAGGAAGCGAGGACAAGACAGCTCCCGTTTGATCAGCCTTCTTATTTGGTCTGACTGGACTTGCTCCATCCTAAGGCTACCTCTCAATGATCTCTGACTTTACATATTAAAAATAAACAAATAAAAATAAAGATCAGGGAAGAGGAAACCTACTTCACCTAAATCCTAATAATTGTTCGCAAAAAAATACAATTTTCTCATTGCATGACGATATTTCTGCATCCAAATCAAAAGAGATAGGTATTTAATGGAGGAAGGGAGAAATTTATTTTTTTAACAAGTAATCACAGGGTAAGTCACCTGCAAAGCAGCCAAGCCCATAGGTTGGTATTACATCACTGGCCTAGGAAGAGATGGGGGTGGGGGGACAGATTATTTTTCCCTTGTCATCAGGATGCTGTTTCTAAAGCAGTTAAGTTTTGTGGTTAAAAAAGAAAGAGGGAAAGAGCTGAAACTCTGGGTATAGCACAATGCCTTGGAAAAAACAATACATCGAACCAGGCTTTAAGGTCACTGAGAGCTTGCAAAACCCACAGTGCTTACACAGAGTGGAAGTTTTCAGGCAAGCCTGCTACTAAATCATTAATATAAACAAATGGAAGGCAGAGGAGGAAGATTCCCTTGTAACTGATCCAAACAGGAGCGCACACGCGCACACACACTCGCACACACACTCCCTCTTCACCTTCTCGGAGTATGCCCACCTTCACAACAAGAGAGCAGGAGTCCAGACTGAATTTTTAGAGTCAAGAACAACCTCCTCACACCCCCTCCAAAAAAAATAAAATCATACACACACACACACTCACTCACTTCAGTTACTCAACAGCTAGGGAAGCCCCAGTCTCAATTTTGTCTTCTTGTGATCCTCAAGAATCCTTTCTCTTTCTAACCAGCCCCCTCCCCAAGGAAGAGAGTGAGTGAGTGAGAGAGAGAGAGAGAGAGAGAGAGAGATCAAAATGTCAAAAAAAGTATCTACCCAAAATGAAGTGATGGGCACACATCATTTTAGACTAACAATTCGAGCAAATAGGAAAAAGACAAGAAAAAGAAGATAATAAATCTAAAACACGTTCTGACTTTCCCAACATCTGGAGCAAAAGGACCCAACTTTCAGGAGAAACTGAAGGAAAAGCAAGCCAGGGGAAAAGCTATTCCCATGGTCAGCCCGGCTCTTGGAACCAGGATTTAAAAAAAAAAATCTAGGTTGGTCGCTCCCAACTGAAAACTTCTACCCTCTCAGGAGCAGCCTCTTCCCTGAACGGAGGAGAACCTTGAGTTGTTTCACAGCCTTGCTGCCTTCCTCCGGAACCCTCCCAAATCTTACCTTCCCGTTGAATGGAAGAGTTGGAATCTGTTTGTTTGATGTTTAATCAGTTGAGTTTGCTGGGTGTTTCCTCTCTGGAAAGGTTCAAATTCCAGAATCTTTCTCTCTCCTTTTCTTTTTCTCTCTCTGGGAGGCAGTGGCGGGGAAGATGGGAGGGGTGTTCGAGGTGCGAAAAGCAAGTCCTCGGTGGCTGGAGATGCCAGCGGCTGCGAGAGGGGAGGACACGCTGTCTCTCCCTCTCAGTGAGTTGCATGGGAGAGATGTGTAGGGCTGAGCTCTGAGCCTGAGACTGCCGGAGGAGCCCAGGAATTTCACGCACTCCAGAGCTGGCCCCTCCCTCTCCCACACAGACCCCGGCATTTAAAGAGACAGCCAGGCTGCCTGGCTCAGGGCTTCACCTCCTCTCTGGCGGTTTTGCAAACAGCTGAGAAGACATAATTAAGGAGGGGCGCTCTGCAGCCCCCTATGACTAAGAGGTGACTAAGAACTCAATTCTCCCCTCACCAGAGCCCAAGGGGAGAGCTTTTCCCTAGACGTGGAGCAGGAATTCAAATAAAGACAAAATCCACACCAACAGCTTCGGCACATTAAACCACCACCCTCCTGCTGAGGGTGTAGGAGCCTCATTGCAGACTGAGGAGGTGGAGAGAATGGTAACCTACAAGTGTGCCTCAGTTTCCCTGATTAGTTGCTCCCCTGTGCAAAACCAGGGCACTCCTTGAGCCTCTGGCAGAGGTCAGGACTGTAAGTAGGACACAAATCCACTCTTCTAAGGAGCGCCTTGAGTGCTGGCTTAGAATGAGGCACAATGCGAGGGGTTGAGGACATAGAATGTGACAAATGAGTCTGTCCTTCCAAGGGACTCTAGCAGTGGAGACAGATCCAGGTAAAACCAACCCCACCGCAAGGGGCCTGCGAACTAAGGAAGAGAGGCAGGGCTCAAGAGCCTGGGTGGGTCGGGAGGATGGCTCGCCTTTGTGGCTTGAACCTAGAGCTCAGGGCCTAGGCATTTCCCCCGTGCTCCCAAACCCTTAAAAATCTATCACCAGCCTGATGAACTAGTCCCTGTGTGGGGAAGTCTTTCCCCAGCCAAGTCTAAACCAGGGATGACAGTCAGAGGCACCAAACAGAATGATTCTGTTCAGCATCAGGCTGTGGTGCCCATTGAGAAGACAGCACCAACTCCCCTTCTCTCTTCCCCTGCCTCCTCTTTCTATGGCCTGCACTAGTGTGTCCTTCCTCCCTCCGGTCAGCCCCAATGGCAGGAACAGCCACTAAAAGCTATTGAGCATTTACTATAGGCAGCATGTGGGTCACCTCATTCACCAAGGTGGAATAGCACCACTGAGGTTGGTGCTAGCTGAGGTCCATTTTACAGCTGAGTAATGGAAGCATTAGAGAGATTCCCCAAGGTCACGTGGAGATTTCTGAGAACAGCTTGGAATTCAGGTCTGCCCAACCAGAGCCTACCTGCTTAGCTGGTGCTAAATCACCACCCTTCCATACATTTCTGCTCCTTGCCAGATATTCTCCCAGCATCCTAACACTATCCCAACCCAGAAAACTTTAATGGTGCATGCCCTAAACATTGTGTTCACAAGACACAGATGAGCCCCTGCTTCAAGGAATTCCACTACACTTCAGGGGATGACAAAGTTGTGTTCCTGTAAAGTAAGGCTATATAACAGTCAAGAGAGCAATGTAAAGGGACCTCTCTGAGACTGTCAGTAAACAAGTGATTATTTTGATCTAGAAGCAGGGTATATAGTAAGGCAAGCTTGGTGGAGTCATGGCAATTTGGGCTGAGCCTGGATGGACATAGACAAGTCCAACATTACTAGTCTACTTTTCAGTCTGTTTTGCCTTTCAGAACATAATCTCAGTTTCTTATCTTTTTCCCAATCTTTGATACTTCTGTGTACCCAGCGCCTGCAGGAGCATAAACAAATACATAGTGGGTTAATCATACATGGCCACTGACTTCCCACCTGTTTAGACCCAAATTGCCTCAGCCCCAGATCTACATCCTCCTTACCTGGCCCTCCTTAAAGTTTGTGCGTCTTATTTGTTCTCAGGATATGAGAGAGCAACCCAGAATGCACAGGAGCAACATCCAGGGCAACTGCAAATTCGCCTTTGGGATCATCAATAAGAGACCCAAAGGATCCAAGGGAAGTGAGGGCTCTGCAGATGTCAGCTCCTGTGGGAATCCTCCGGCAAACACCAGCATGGCAAGGACATCCCAGTAAGAAGTCTGCTGCGTGACTGGAGGCAGCCCTAAGGTTGAGACATGCATGGATTCCAGTCCCAGCTTGGCCACCTAAATTCCATGTTGTCTGCATAATTTTCACTACCTTCTCAAAGTTTCAGCATCCTCACTCATACAATGGAGATAACACCTGTATTTCCTTCATGGGAGTGTTGTGAGAATTTGATAACACGCATACAGAATCCTACCCCACAGAAGAACTTAGCAAACGTTCCCTATCTCAGCTAAGAGATCGGCTTTTGCCCCTGCATAGGATTACTAAATTTGGACTGCCCCCTATAGTTAGCATTCCTTTATTTCAGGTTCATGACATCACTTTTAATATTTTAATTCATTACAGCGTCAATGTAGTTACTATGATTTACTTGTTTTTAGCCCACTTGCTTTCTGTCCTATTTTACCTTGTGTATTTTGAATATAATTGCTATTATTTTATTTCATTTGGTGGTTTCTCAGCCTTCTTAAGCACTACTTATCTTTCAATGATTCTGGTGTATCTTTTTAGTCTGCCTTTTATCATAAAATCTCTGGGCTCATTTTCCCCAATTCTTCCATATTATTCTGACTAACTACCACTCTGCTCATTCTAGTGATGCAGCATTCCCCCAGATGGCTACAAATTCACAAGGATGGATATGTACAAAATAGCACAGAAAGACAACATCAAAGAGAATAAGCCAGGTCTCCTTGCAGGCCTGTAATGCAGCCATAAGCAAAAAGTGATATCAGGTGTCACATCAGCAATGGTGCTGGTATTTTTAAAGGAGGACTCTACAGAGGCAACTAATACTCTCAGAGACTCTGGGCCTTCTGTGCTGTCATCTCTGTCCTGGGCTGCAGAGGTCTTGGTCAAGAGGGCATTAGGTTGTATGACTGTCATCCTCACTCATAACAGGCCAGCGACCTCCTTTAGATTTTTCCAATGCACAAGGCCAGTGTTTTCAGCAGTAATAACAACCAACAAAATCATTACCAGTCAGAAGGATGAGTTTCCCATAACATTCAGGGAAAATAGTATTATAATGGTATTCATAGCAATAATAAGAACATTTACCACTTACTACTAGTCACCCCTGCTGGCCCTCTACTTAGAAGCATCATGGTTAAAATGACAAGATCTATAAACAGGATATCCTGATTCAAATTTCAGCTCTACAATTTGCAGGTCGTGAGACGTTGGCCAAATAATTAACATCTCAGTCCTCAGTTTTCTCATCTAAAATGGGAATGATGATGATACCATCTTCAAACACTGCCTGTGAAACATATACCAAGAAAGGCACAAACAAAAGAGAGAAATACAGGCCAATATCCCTAACTAACATAGACACAAAAATCCTCAGTAAAATATTAGCAAACAATGCAGCAAATCATCAAGAAAATTATACACCATAACCAAGTGGGATTTATCCCAGGAATGCAGGGATGGTTCAACATACACAAACTGATAAATGTAATGCACCATATCAACAGAACCAAAGACAAAAATCACATGATCATCTCAATAGATGCATAAAAAGCTTGTACAGGAAGCATACCTCACAGATCAAGAGAAAGCACTCCTAAAATGCATTTGGAGCCAGAAGAGACCTCGAATATCAAAGGCAACCCTAGGCAACAAAGGCAAGGCAGGAGACATCACAATCCCTGACTTAAAATTATACTACAAAGCTACTGGGGTAAAATCAGCGTGGTACACTCAAAAAAGAAAAAACAGAGCTGAGGATAACTGGAACAAATTAGAAGATGCAGACACAACTACAATCACACTCAGCCACCTTATCTTTGACAAAGGGGCTGACCATGTTTATGGAAGAAAGATAGTCTCTTTAATAAACGGTCTGGAGAAACTGGTTTTCCACATGCTGAAGATAGTACCATGCACTAAACTAAATTCAAAATGGATCAAAGATCTAAATATTAAAACAGAAACACTAAATCTACTGGAAGAGAAAGTAGGTAGAAACCTTGAAGAGGTATGGGTAGGGAGAGAGGTCATGAAGAAAACCCAAATTGCAAGGGAAGTATTTCAAAGAATCAACTGGCATCTCATCTTATGGAAAAGCTTTTGTACATCAAAGGAAATCACCAGCAGAGTGAAGGACATCCCACATAGTGTGAAAAAAATTTAGCCAATTGTCCTTCAGACAAAGGGCTTCTATCTAGAACATGTAAAGAACTGAAAAAATTCAGGCCCCCCAACTTCAATGACTCAATCCAAAAATGGGCATCTGAGATGAATACACACTTTGCAGATGCAGAAATACAAATGGAAAATAAATACATGAAAAAATGTGCAACATCATTGTTTATTTGAGAGATGCAAACTAAAACAACACTGAGATTCCATCTCACCCAAGAAAGAATGGCTATCATGAAGAAATCAACCAGTAACAAATGCTAGTAAGGCTGTGGGCAAAAAGGAACACTTCTCCACTGGTAGTAGGAGTGTAGACTGGTACAGCCACTGTGGAAATCTGTGTGGAGATTCCTCACAAAACTAGGATTAGAGGTCCATTTAATCCAGATATACCCCTTTGGGGTTTTTTCAAAAAAAAAAAAAAAAGAACAATAAAAACATCATACCACAGTGATATATGTGCACCCATGTTTATAGCAGCACAATTTGTAAAAGCTAACTCTTGGAAACAACCCAAATGCCCATCAACTGAGGAACAGATAAAAAAGATGTGGTATCTTTATACAATGGAGTACTACTCAGCTATAAAGAAGGACAAACTCGAGGCTTTTATAGGTCAGTGCATGCAACTTGAGACCACACTCATAAGAGAAATAAATCAGACTCACATGTGCAAACATCATATTGTCTCCCTAGGGCAAGAAACTGAAAGAGTAAATAAAATTCAAAATGTACAATAGATAATTTGAAATGGAAAGAAACTGCTGAAAAGGAAAGAACAACTGAAATGAGGGAAAGGAGAAAGGATATATATGATAGCTAAGATAATTATACCACTAATTTCTAGTAGTTCATTGAAAAGAAAGGTTTGTGCTTATATTGTTTGATCCATTTTTCATATCTGTATCTTGTAATCTGAGCAACAACTTTGAAGATAGCAACATGCAAAATGTATTAACCATTGTTAATCTCCTAATTTGTCTTCAAATTCTATATCATTGTTTTTTCTCTTTAAAATGAAAACTTTAAAATTTTTAAGAAAGACACCAAACGTATATCAAAGCAATGCAAGCTGAGCTGAGGATGTAGCTCAGCAGTATAGTGCTCACCTATCATCCTGTGTTCATTCCACCTCTAGAAAAAAGCACCTATAATAGCAAAGGCCACATGGGAAGTATACGATAAAGAGTTTAATTATTAATATCAGAGTGGAACTTAAAATATTTAGTATCTGAGATGACCCAGCAGTAACCAATCAGACTCGAAGCAAGTCACAAGCAACTGGTTTAGCCTGTACCAGCACATAGCAGCTATCACGCTTGATCACTAGCACCATTACCATGTGAGACTTTGGCATGCACTGATGCATTATCCCACTTAATTCCTCACAGCAAGTGGGTTTTATTAAGTTATTTATTGAAATCCATGCAACTGCACATTTATAAACAAGACTGCCTATAAAATCAAGGTACCAGATAAACAGACTTGGCATATCCATTCCTGCCACCCAAATGATTCTGGGTATGTGAGTTTTAGTAGTTGCTTGTGATATTTTGTTTTATTATAGTTTCTTCCTTTCAATTACTGTGATTGGAAGACAATGATAATGGTCAGTCCCCCTCAGTTTCTTCATTCATTAAATGGGTATTTACTTCTGAGTTCCCACAACTCTACCCCATTCAACCCTGGAAATATGAAAGACTTTTAAAGCTAATACTAAGTCACTAGAAAACGGGAATTGGACAGTTCTGCTAATCTCTCCACCAAGACTTCAGCTGAGTCAAGTTCTCCAGTCTCCCAAATGTGCCCTACTATGTTGTTTCCTAAATCACTGATGTCCCCCTGTGCCCCATTCCTGAGCAAGTTTCAAATTCAATCTCGAAGGCTACTGTCCCCAAGCATTTTGTTCAACAGCCCTTGCAAACACTGTGCTCTTCTCTCCTCTCATCCCCCAAGAACTGTGCAATTTCACTGGCCTGCTGAAGTTTATTTAGTTTTCTGTGTCCTATCCAACGATGGCTCCAGTGCCACTGATAAGTGACTGCTTATTAATTAGTATTATTAGACATGTGCCATGCATTGCACAGAGGGCCACAGGGAGACCTGCCATTCTTTAAGGAGCAGATTTGTACTAAAAAATAGTTGTCTCTAGGGCCCAATGAGAGAACACAGAGCCAGCAACCGGTCACAGGGAGACAACAACAGTGCTTCCAAAATTCTAACAAGCAGGTACCTAATCCGGACAACTATGCTGGCACTGACAGGAAGAACAAGTGGGTGTAAGATCTGCCTACAAGAGGGCACAGGCCCAAGGGAGGCCTGAACATGCAGGCCTTGAGGAGGTCAGCTCCCAGGAAATGCTTCTCACTCCAAATGTACTGCTTATTCCATGAAAATAAAACAATCTCAGAGGCTTATAGCCAGCAGAAGCCTCTTAGCCATCTCCCTGAATCCAGTATCCTTTCACCAGTTAAGAGGAACCAACCCTCGGCAAAGGACTGCCAACTCCAGCCTCAGGGAGATGCAGGCTCGGCTGTGGAATGCCTGCCCTATGGCTGTCTCCTTCTCCCCAGCAGCCAGGAGCAAGTAACTTGTCTGAGCTGATTGTGACAGGATAGCTCACACATACAAGCGCGCGCACGCGCACACACACACACACAAACTTGACAACGAAAATACTAAGGAAGAAATTATTTCTTCTTACTGTAATAATTTTCAGAGAGAAATTCTAACATTCCCTGCTCATGGATCAAAGCTTAACATGGTCCAAGAATATTTGGAGTATTTAATGGTTTTGAATGTTTGAGTGGCAGAAAGTTACCTATTAATACTTGATGGTTGCCTTCAAAAAAGTCATTCTCTGCAGCATCCGATGGAAGTTCTTGTCTGTTTTAAGCTTCATTCCTCCCACCAAGTAACGAAGATCAGGCTGGACTGGAATATCCACTCTAAGATTGAGTTCTGTGAAGGCAGGACCTACCTCTGGGAGAAATCGCAGTGTAGTAGTGAAGGGCACACACCCCACCTACCCGCCAAACTCTGAAGGTTGGGATCTGGCTCTACCACATATCAGCTGCAAGGCCTCAGGCAAGTTCCTGGAGCACTCTGTACCTCAGTATTCCCCCTCTATGCAAGAAGACAATGATAACACTGACCTCATAGGATTGTTGTGAGGGCTAAAGAGTTAATGTTTGTAAAGCACTGAAACAGCTGATGTCACGCTGTAAAGGCTAGATAAGTATCAAAAAATAAAGCAATTCCTGTTGACACTACTTCCAGGAGACCCACCATAAATACTTCCTAATAACGATGATGGGAACGTGCTGCTTCTAGCATATCACAGGATCTATCGTGGGAAGGAAAGACGTCAACTCTTGTTGTCATTCCAGCCCAATGCCCAGGCCTTTAACTCCGCCTTTCTGACTGCTCCTTCCCACTGTCTCTATCTCCCCCTCTGCTGGACAGCGCTATCCCTACTCAGGACATAGTGCTGCACTGAGTCAAAGGTTCAGGAAGGAAAGGTAGCCCCAGAGCTGAGGGGTGGAGGTGGGGTGGAGGTAAGGGGGAAACAGAGTCTGAAGCATCACCCCCTCCTCATGCTCATCACCACCAGCCATTCTTTCTGACCCACGCACTAGAACTATTTTTAAATGATGTACTTTGCCCGGTTGTGGAAAAAAAAAAATCCTCCCCAGGATTCATGCTGAAGATGAATGATTGCCAAATGCTAACAGCTTTTTGAACAGGACGTAGTTAAAAATGGTTTTAACTTAAACTCAAAAAATAGCTTAACTAACTAGGGAGCCGTAGGCAGTGGGGGTGGGGAAGAGGAAGAGGAATTCCCTTGGGAGGGCCCAGGCAAATCTCACCATGGGGACATGGGAGGGATCCCCGGCTTATTTTCCCACATGAATAATACCTTTTGAAAGCACAGACCAGATCTCCAGGGAAAGGAGCATCCCCAGAAATCTCATTGCTGATCTGTAGGAAGAGATGCTTCTGGTAAGGGTGACACGGTGGCTCCCTAGTCCTTCAGAGCTCAGTGTGGCTGCAGCAGCACCAGCATTGCCTAGGAGTGCATTGACCTTCCAGAATCTCAGCCCCACCCCAGGGGACCCACTGACTGCGTGTGCATATTCACAAGCTCCCCGGGTGACTCTAGCTCAAATTCAAACCCCACATATACTAGACTTTATCAATTACACCTCAGTCAGTCCTAAAAGGGTTAAAACTATCTCTCCCCATTTGGCATATGAGGAAACTGAGGCAGAAAAGAGACTCATCCTGGGTCACCGGACCTAATAGTGTTATCCAGAGTGTGACACCGGGTGTTAACCTGATTAGGCCCCAAATCAGGCTTCTTTGGCAGCCCTAGCCAAGAATAACAGAGAACCTATGACACCACTTTTCCTAGAAACAAAGGACTAAGAATGTAAGACTACTGCATAAGCAATATTTTTCAAAGTATGTTCAGTAGATCACTACTATTACCAAATGTGAAAAATTATCTATTGTCAAATTTATTTAGAAAATGCCTATTATGAATTTTAATATTAAATTAATATATTTAAGTCTCTGAGAAGTTCTACAGTAAAGAAACTTATTTAATCCAGTGTTTTCCAAAGTTATTGTTATCACTAAACTCTTTTTCTTCCCCTACCAGAAACCTATTTACATTAAGTAAAACACCACAAGATGTAGTTATCTAAGAAATGCACATTGGGATTCACTACTGTTTACCGCTTAATCATATGCTTAACCAGTCTACAGAAAAGCATGATGTTTCTTAAAGAAAGGAGATGGAGTCTGGGAGAAGAATTCCTTTTATATCACCTCCCAAAATGCTATCATTCAATCTGTGATAGATCACTTCTGGTTACAGGAAGCTCACTACCCTAAAAAGTGACCCAATTCCTATTGAAATAGCTTCAGGATTTAGAAACAGTGTTACATTAAGCCACGATCACCCTCTTCCAGTATTTTCGCCAACAGTTGCCTAAAATCTACCTTCAACACCAGGGCACATGGGGAACTAATCACTGTTTCTCATGGTTACCTTTCATGTATGACTCTGTCAATAGTAGCCTTAGAAGTCTTCCTTCTCCAGTACAATCTGGATCTTCAAATATTTCAAAGAATCACACAATTTTATACTTTAAAAGTCTTTTGAAGATTGCCTAGCCTACCCCTTTTACTTAACAGATAAGGAAACCATGAATAAGGGCAATCAAATGACTTGCCCAAGATCAAATAGACAGGAGCAATGTAACCTGGGAGACTAGATTTGAATATAGCGGTTTGTCTCTTCTTTTCTTGGCAGGACACCTTTCTGTCCTTGCTGGGAATTCCTGGATGCCTGAGGCTCATATCTAAGCCCAACGTCTATACAGAGAATCACAGACAGTCCCATATCCTTCCCAGTACTCTTGTCAGATGCCACGTTGGGGGCCAGATGAGTCACAGAGCTCACCCAGCGTGGGGAGTTTTGTGTTCCAGCCTCTCCCCTCCAGGAGTGGCCAAGCTGGGGCTGTTCTTCACCCCACGCTGCCTCCTCACCACCACTGCCATCTGCACCCTCCTTCTCAAGGATCACCATCTGCTTTCCTGATACCACTCTGCCGCCCCCAGCTCTGTGCTCAGTTTCCTAGCCCACTGCTTGAACCGCTCTCCCTGTAACTTGTGACTTTCCTTTTCTCTTCCCTTCCTACGGTCTTCATTCATTCCCTGTTCACCTCCTCAGTCCACACCTCCTAGAGTTTACATGCTTACGTTCCCCTGTGTGCCCACACTCTCGCATCAAGCCTAGAAATTCCTCAACTCTATTGTCGAGGCTATTTTGCCTGTAGGCTGTATTTATTTGCTGGATAAATCAATGAGACGCTCTCTGCCCTTTTTCTGTCTCAGCTTGGCCACCTATGTTCTGAACTATCACCATTTAAACCCATTTGATCCTCTTCCTAGAAGAATACTCCTTTCTTGCAAAGTAAAAAAGGGACAGGTGTAAGGCAGATGCCTCATAAATACAGAGATAGTTCTGGGTCACTATAACATTCCAGTTAAGTAAAGATGACTGGTGCTCCGTTCCCCACTACAGAAGTCTGCAGTAAAAGACAGAAGAGTTCACAGATCTATGATCTTGCTCAGTACCTACAAGTCCTTAAGAAACATGCAGAAAAGACTTTTAAAAAAATATTTGAACACTTATGAAATCTATAATAATTTCTACTTGTGCAGAAATCTACTTTGTATCACATATTTCATGCATATTATCTCATCTAACACTTAGAAGAGTTCTATGAGGCTGGAAAAGTAGGCTTGAAGAAGGAACTTAGAACTAGGGCTCTCCAAATTCCAAACTTGTAGATTTCCTTCTCCCTCCCATTATCCCAATGCATCTGTCCAAGATGTCCAGTCTAGGTCTGCACCCTCAAATTTCTTTTAATACAGATAAATTTCATTGTCCTATATCTTTTCCCCTTTCCTTGTTAGCAGTTCTCCTCTTCTCTGACCATCCCTTTCATGACTCCAACCCCACGGTGTGTCCTCCTCCTCTTCTTTCCCATTCTTTACTCTCCATTGGTGATGGGGTAAATGCAGACATCAGCAGACAGAAGTTTTGCGCCAAAGCCTGCTTTGGAAGCAAACCAGAATCCTGTGTGAGGAATAACTACAAGAAACAGATTTCCGTGATTAATGCACTGTGCACACTGGTAGTGAAAATAGATTTTAGGCAATTGTTAACTAAGGAAACCTCAAAATATAAAAATCTGGCCTGTAATTATGGGTACTAGGGAATCAACCTCTTCCCCCACCAAAGGCGCCAATGCATCTGCTCTGTAACTCTGAAGTAACTGGTTTCAGTCTTCTCTCTACTTTGCAGCTTCTGGTAAAGGAATAAGGGGGCACTACCAATGCCAAAAACAGGGAAGAAAATTACCTGGGAGTCAGGGAAAAAAAACATCCAAATGTGGCTAACTCATCTTGAAGGACTGAAATGTATCATTAGCTTCACTTTCTTAGTCTTTAAATACTAACTCTCCTTGCTTTGCTCTTCCATATCCCATCACATTTTCTCCAGCTTATCTTCTAATTCAGGTGTCAAGTATGAATCACTTCGAACACTGCTGATCCCACCTCCTCTTAGACTGCCGCTCAGACTTTAAGCATGTGTGGTCCATGCTACTGGAGATGTGTGAGATCTGTACAAGAGGAATCTGGATAAAAGGCAAGGTGCCCTTTTTGCTTCCTGGAGAAGTCAAGAAAAATAGATGACAAGCTCGTGGTGCCAGCGGAACTGCCTTACTACCCTAGACAACACCCTATCTTTCATCAGGTCAACCTCAGGTATGAGGTAACATACAGAACAACTCTGGTGGGAAGGTGAAAAACTACCAGGTTCACAAATACAGCTACTAAGACCTCATGATTTTGACTTTTGCTCATTGGAAGTGGCTCCCCACCAGAACTCTCTGCATAAGTCATATGCTTAGTTTTTCCCCTTTTGTACCTGCTCTTCCTAATCTCTCTTGACCCAAAGGACTTTATCAGCTCTTTCCTCCTCTGGATTTTCCTCTAAGAGTTTATCAAATTATTCTTGAGGATAGCTTATTTATTGATCATAACCAATTACAATTATAAGAAAAACAGTAGCCTCATATCTCTTTTATCCCAGTAGGGATAATGGATAGGAAAAAAGGGCATATAAGCAAATGAAACACTTCTAAATAGTGTAATATTTACTATGAAGAAAACAATGTCAGAGGCGTGATGAAAAGTGGCTGGGGGAGAAAAGAATTCTCTCACCCACATAGTCAAGGAAGGCCTCCGTGAAAAAAAGAATCACCCAAATCTTGACTGATAAATAGGAATGTATTATGCATATTTTTCAGGCTAATGAGGCAAATGCTACTTGGTAAAATTCCAGCTAAAGGCAAATAATCTCTCAGAAATAGCATTAAGGTTTGTCATTCCTAGAAGCCAGTCTGCAAACAGAGGTGAGAGACACTTACAGTAGGGAAGACATGAGAGAAGGAGAAAAACAAGCCACAGAATACTTTAGCCTCAGGGAGCATGTGACTGCTTTCAAGGAAGGCGTGATCTTCACCCTTTTATAGCATAATGTTTAAAAGTTTGGACTCTGGAAGGAAACTAAGAGTGGCTTCACCACTTACCAGATGTGTGACCATAGGCAAGTTAGATAACACCTCTGTGCCTCATCTCCATGATCTTGAAACAGCTAATATAATACGAGTTGTTGTGATAATTAAATAGTTTAATGTATAAAGCACTCTGGACCAATCACAGAATATAGTAAGTGTTGTACAAAAGCGGCCATCTTTGCTTCCAGGTAGAGCCGTTCTTCCAGAACACCCCCACATTTGTCAGCATCGGGCATTCTCCCAGACCACTCCTCAGGCCAATCAGCGCACAGACTCCTGTGCAAACTGAGGGAACCAGATCCCAGCAGGAGGCTGATTTCACGCCTAAGATTGAAGAGGTTTTAGAAATGCAAAGAGGGAGACTTAGTGCATGTAGGGTTGCAGAAACTCTGCTTCCTTACCTCTTTAAGGCACACATGGTCCTCCGTACCATCGCACTCACGTCAGTTTAGAGAAGTCACAAGTGAAACCCCGGCATTCTCAGGACTTCTTCCCAGGTAACTTTTAGGCTAGAAATACTACCTGAAGTCCAGAGTCTTCAGTCACCAGGAATCAGTACTTATCAGGGCAAAAAGCAGAATCACAGTTAATCTGACTCGTGTGTGAACTATAAATTTGCCCAAGGCTCAGTGCCTAGCACATTGTCTAACACGTTAACAGTGCCCAATAAATGTTTGTGAAATAAATGAATTGGCGCCCTTCATTGTGTATGTGCTACAAATTGGCAAGAATATACTCCTTGTAACTAATCTATGCACCTACTTTCACCCTGTCACCACCCAGAAGAAAACTAAGTAAATGAAGCAGTCTAAAATTAGCACTTGGTATCATAGAATGAGTAAGTGTGAAAATGGTCATTCGTTTTTAGTGTGGACATCCATCCAGTAGTCCTCTACACTTTGTTATTCTGGCTTCATCTCACCCCTCCTATGGGGCAAAAATGATTCTTAGAACTCTTGTGGACAGTTTTCCCTCCAATTTCCTGTAGTTATGGATATAGTCTCCAGAACCATGGAGAGCTCCCAGAACCGCCTCCTCCACAGACCCACCTCGGGTTTTATCAGCACCGTGGACAGCACATCGTGGCTCAGCAGGTTCTGGAGACCTAACATATTTCACAGTGTCACCCAGCCTGCACACTGATGAACCCTAATGAACCCATCTTTATTGCAATTCAAACGCTGAGGCCCAATAAAAGTGTACCGAAGAATCTGCTATCCTGCCGTAGAACTGGAGAGAGAGGGCCTGGTGGAGACAGCTATCTCATGACTGCAGCTACTTTTCTGCCAATGCAGCATCTTTGCTTCCCTTTCACCCCACCCCCACCCCAGAAGTTAAATGCCCAAGGTGAATTCAAAAGCTGCAATCTAAACTGTGATCAGATCAACTTGGCTGCACCAGACAAAACTGATCTTATCTGAATGGTGACTTTATCCATTTTGGAGAACAGAACTCATTACAGTAATAAGAAGTGATGGAAATGGGAGGAAGCGCCATCACAGCAAATCCACGAAAGAATTCACTTTACTATCCTTTTGTAGGATTAATTCTAAGCCTCCCTCCAATAAACCATTTTTCACTCTAGCTGGAGGTCTGGGGTCTGAAATTATTCTAGCTGACTCACAGAGTGGGCATCATTTTGTACCTGATTTGCAATTCATTTTTGTGTCCTCTTACCAAACTCAATGTTATTTGTTTAATAGTCGCTCAGCCTACTGCATACTCCACTGAGGAGAGATACACACTGCAGGCCAGGTGGTTGGCTGTGGAGGTTGACAAACCTCTTAGAGCATGTAGGTACAGAAAGCAGTGTTGAGCTGCAACCCTGAGCTTGCAAACGCAGAGTAAGTGTCCGCAATCTCACAAACAGTGGGCTGTATGACCCCAAGTGGAAAAGGAAAGCAAAAATGTGTTGAGACAACTATGTGTGCTTAAAATAATGTGTCATTTCTAAACCTGATCCTCTTTTAGGTTTTTACCTATCAGCCAACTAAGTGGTTACGTAATTACCTGGATACTTCTCTTTGGAGATACTAAGTATTTCTGATCACATCACCTCGGCAACCTCCTAAATGCTAGCCACTGAATTAATTGCCTTTCCTCAGACTTGCTACATACTTTCACACCTCCATGCTTTTACTCATGCTGTTCCCTCATCCCCAAATTCCCTCCTGACCTTTTCCTCCTCTCCATCTCCCCACCCAATTAAAATCATGTTCATGCTTCAAAGCCCAGGTCAAAGGTCACCTCCTCCATGATGTTTTCCATAAACCTTCTTCCATAATAATTATTCGTTTCCCTTTGTTCTCCAGCAAGCCACTTATAACTCACATTAGAGGTATTCGTTTGCATGCTTCTATTCTTTTCCAGACTGTAAACTTCTTGAAAGCAAGTTCCTTTCTATTCAGTCTTTTTGTGCATGACATTACATGCATAGTTTCTTTTTTTTGTTTGTTTGTTTTTTTTTTTTTTCTGGTACTGGGAATCGAACACATGACCTTGCACTTTCTAGGCAGGCACTGTGCTGCTGAGCTAAATCCCCAGCCCCAGCATAGTTTCTTGCTCACCACTGGCACATTGTTACGCATTTTTAGTAAAAGAACAATGATGAGCAAAATTTAACAATATAAAACACCAGTCATAAATTTCTTCTCTGCCATCTTTCACTGAAATCTTACATGATAATTTACTTGGAAATGGCCAAGATTTTGCAGATCCAAATTTTTTCCCAAAGAAGAGTTGATGTGAAGACTCTAGTGCCACCACCTGAGTCTAAGTCCACAATCCCAATCAGCAAACAGAACAAAGCTTTGCCCTAAGGTCAAAGCACAACTCACTAACTCTCCCTTGCACCACTGGGTGGGTCCAGCTGATGTCCACACTTTGGACTCTACTTTGACCTCAGTTTCTTATTTGATATCTCCTTCTCTACAAAACTTATCTGAACTCGACTTCTAGCCTTTCAATAGTTAGTGTCCCTCTGGTTTTACAAGGCTTAACTTCTTCTCCAAAATCTTCACCCCTCACCCTTTCTACTGCCTTACTGAGCCTCTGGTAATGAACCCTCAATGCACCTTTGTGCACTGATATCATCCAAAGTGATATGTGTGCATGATATGTGTACACAATTATGACACTCAGAGCATCACTCTGTGTGCCATTATGCAAAGGTCAGTGCGCATTTCCGCTGTGAACCACACTCCTCAATTCCTCACAGGAAAAATCCTGATAAATTTGATGCGAGTGAAATGCCTCCATTGTTTCCCTCATAACTTTTGTATTTGGGAACGATTATCAGTTCCTGACATTTGCATCCTCACTTCTGTCAATTTAAGACTGAGTCTGACCGATGGGAGGAGAAGTAAAGGCTGCTGAGCCTCAGACACATCCTGTCTGGGAATCTCTGGAAGAGGCTAGTGCTGAGGCCTGTTCTCTAGCGTCCCAATTCCGCGCCTCTCCCTCACTTATTCTCCTTTACCCCACCTTATTCAGTTCCTTTCAAGTTGCCTGGCTGAAGTTGGATGGACTATGACCCTCCCACCTGTTCAGCACACTAGAGTCTGTGTGCTTTGCTTTCTTTTTTTATTTTAAAAAGAAAAAAATTTCAAACCAAGATAATAGAAGGGTAAAAATGGTTAATTCCTTGCATTGTATCATCTTTAAATTACTCAGAGTACAAGATATTGGCATCATTGTCCCAAAAATATTAGCACAAATCTTTCTTTCCAATGAACTAAGAGAAATTAGTAGTATACCTATCTTAACTATCCTATATATCTATTGCTTTTCTCTTCCTTCTTTTCTCCATTCTCCCATCCCAGTATCTCTTTCCTTTTGAAGTTTCTTCCCATCTTACAATATCTGTTGTACATGTTGGATCTTATTTATGCTTTCAACTTCTCAAACTAGAAAGACAAAACAATGTTTACATATGCATCTGGTTTATGTCTCTTATGAATATGGTCTTAAGTTGCATCCATTAACCTAAAAAGTCTCCAGTTTATCCTTCTTTATGGCTTAGTAGTGCTCCATTGTATTAAAATACCACATCTTTTTTATACGTTCCTCGGACTGTGGGCATTTGGCTTATTTCCCAAGATTTAGCTTCGACAAACTGTGCTGCTATACACAAGGGTGCACATGTATCGCTGTGCTACCATGTTTTTCTTTGCTTTCACTTATCTGATTCCTGACTCTTGAGCTTCAAATGGATTCTGTCTTCTTGCTTATTTCTGCTACCCACACTCTTGACAAGACGGGGAGCATGCAAAGCACTTGAGGTGAGAAGGAAGAAAAGGGAAAGTAGTGCCCCGCTTTCCTAGACTCAATAGCCCCACATCCCAAAGACCACTGAGCATCTCTGAAGTCCCTCCTCAGAACTTAGTTCCAATTCCCACTTCTTGCAGATCATGCCTCATTCTTTTCCCTGTAGCTTCTCTTCTTGCCATATGCAGAAGGGCTAAGAGAAACAGCCAACATGTAGCATTACACTTAGTTTGAATGATCTCTGTTGCTTCAAGCTCTGAAACTTACCTATTTGGAGCCTTAACTTCCTCATCCATAACACAGAAACTATTTAACCAAGAACCATAAGGACTACGTCAGAGGACATAAGTGACCATGCTGAGGATGTGATGGAAACAGTACATTCCTTCCTGAGCCCCCTGGGGTAGCACCTCAGTAGCCAGTGTAGACTTGTGGCAGGTGGGGGCAGCAGAGAGTCGCTGGGGGAATGGATGGAGGGGTAAGAGGCTCAGGTCTTTAGAAACCTCGGTGCCAAGAGCAGACCTCACAAGGCAAAAGAAAGCAAGGAGTTGAGGACTCAGTCCTGGGCACACACACAAAGGACAGGCACAATGTCGCCTTCCTTTTTGGATCTCCAAAACCTCTCAAAGTGTCTAGCACATAGCAGGCATCAGTAATGCCTGACAAATGAATGAATGAACAAATGCTTCTATCATGAGGCCAAACAAAATACGCGATCCCATGGAGAACTTAACTACTATACAAATGCTGCTCACACATCTGTAAAGCAGCCTTTGCTTTTGCTGGATGAGGGAAGGGGGTGCTGTTGTTCATTCTGTCCATCAAATGTTTCCGGGGCAGTTACCTCGAAATCACTAAGCAGTTTGCATGGAAATGGGGATTTCTTGTCTTCTTCCTGTAACCACCCCACCCCAACTCTCTCCTGAGTCCAGAAAAGCTTTCCATGTGGGTGAGTTCTCAGAGGCTCCTAACTGGCAGACCCTGTGTGCCTGTCTCCGGGAATGCTGATAGATGACTCAGCTCTGCCTTGGTGCCCTGGTTTGCCCCTTGGCTGGCTGTCCTCGACCTGAATCATATTAGCCCCTTCTCCCTGCCTCTCCTGCCAGGGCCCCTCCACCACCACACAGCAATGACCCACTTCTGCCTTCTGCACCAAGGTGTGGGTCTCTGGCTGAAGTGGAGAGAAGAGGAAAAAAAAAAACCAGCCAGCCATTTGGAATCTTAATGAGACCAAGTCCATTTCATTATGTTGTCATTTCATATTTCACCGCTTTGACGGTGAAGGCACAGGAGGCCTCCGAGGGACTTTCTGCTTCGCACACCCGGCGCTGAGAGAAGTGGCTGATAGACAGGAGGAGGCCACGCCTCCTTCATCAACCTCCCTGCCCACACCAAAGCCACAGCGGTAGAGAAGGAATCCTGTCCTTTGACACGCAAATACTAGAGCCAGAAACGAGGCCAGGGAAGGACCTTTGCCCAGGTTAAAGGGGAGCTCTCGATCAAAGCAGAAACAGAGGAGCCGGCCCCTCACCGCCAAGCTCTCTTGCATGTTCTCAAATACAAACAGAGCTGGCCTCAGGGCACCGTAGAAATTGCTATTATAAATTCAGATGGTGCACCAGGGGGTGCCTCATTTTCTATGATTGTGGCTGGTCTCGTGAGCCACTCCAGCAATAGGATCTCAAAAGTGCAAGTGCTACCCCCGGGGGCACCGTTAGAAACACATTATTTTAAAGCACTGCAATAAAGCATGAACTCAAACAACTTCATTGAAATAAAGATTAATACGGACCGTGTGTTCCTCAGTCACCCTCCACCCATATCCAGCTCACACTTTCTCCCCACACACACACCTGGGAGTTCCCCTCCCCAGTCCCACCTACCTCATCCACTGTGGGACACAGAACTTGGGTGATTATCAGAAGGAGAGGAAGCAGGAAGGCCAGGGAGTGCAAGATAAAACAAGAAGCAAAAGGGTCACTGATCAGGACTCCAGTCCCTTCCCCAGTTGGACACATGGGAAGAGGCCTAGATCAGGAGTCACAAGTCCTGAGTTCTTTCAAAGTTTAGCTGCTAACTAGAGGCATTAACTGGAGCACATCACTTAACCTCTTAGAACCTCAATTATATTTTCTATGAAAGAAGGCAACATGGGGGGGCATAGTGGCACATGCCCATAATCCCAACAGTCTGGGAGGCTGAGGCAGAAGGATCATAACTTCAAACTCAGCCTGGGCAAATTAGTAACTTAGTGAGACTCTGTCTCAAAATAAAAAAGGAAGAAGGAAGGAAGGGAAGGAGAGGGGTAGAAAAAAGGGGCTGAGAGACAGCCCTGGATTCAATCTTCAATACCGCAAAAAGGAGGAGAGGAGAAAAGAAAGAAAGAAACAAAGACGGGAGGGATGGAGCAAGGAGGTGACCTTCCTACTTCACAAGTTATCATGGGGATGAAACAAGGTACAGCAGGTTGTCTAGAATGCTGCAAGATTGACGGTGTTCTATCCCCACAAAACCTCAAGTCCTCTGCTCCAGGACGGGACTCTCAGACCTGGGGACACAGAAGCAATGCCTTCCTTTCTAAATGATCAGAGATGGGGCTGAGGGAGCAGGGAGGGGCCTGCCGCTCAGAGCAGCCAGGGCCTACAGGGTGCTCACACACCAAGACTCTCCAGGCTTTTCCCAGACAGGCCCAGGGAGGGCAGCAGAACCAGACTGTGACAACAGACACCCAGTGACTTTTTACTTACAAGCAAGAGGTATAGGAGAGGGGGAGAGGATGGCTGCCCTGAGGTAGGAGTGGTACATAATGAAAACAGTCTCTCCAATGTGCATAACCTTCCCTTCCACCAGCAAGCACCTTCCTGGTGAAAGGGAAGGTTTTGTACATTGCTCTCCCCTCTACGCCCCAGTCTCCATTGCCTCCCCTCACTGCACTAGGTGGGGCACAGCTCTCTCATCTCAGGCAGGAGTGGCTCCTGGCTGGACCACGCCGGCACTGCCCTCTGTCCAGCCTCCCTGCTTAAGGCCCAGCTCTTCAAACTGAATATCTAGAAGTGGCTTCCATTTAAGGAAAGCTATTCATCAGATGGGGTTGGTATAATGGATTAACACAAAATAAAATTCATGATGCAGGACTGGTTTTTGTTCTACGAGGTTCAGAGCAGAAGAGCTCAAGAACCTCCTAAAAACTTGTGCATGATTATAGCTCAGCAGGACCATCTGGGGGCGGCAAGCATCATGGAGAGAGGTGGCCTGGGGGGTTAGAAGAGAACACCCTGCAGTTACTACTGCTACTGTCACGCAAGAGGAAAAGGGACTAATTAAAAAGTGGGAGACAGATGCCCCAGTGGGTTTTGTATCTCTCTCGCTTTCTGTTTCTGGAAGGGAAAGAGGATTGTCATAAAAATAACTGAACTGACATCAAATATTTAAATTTCAGAAGTGGAAGAAAAAAAAAGAAAAAAGTAAAATTGAAAGTGAGATAAAAATACACTGTAAACAAGGCACAAAGCCAGTCTGTGACAGGAGAGCTCCTTCCTCCCTGCTTAGTGGGTGACACTGTCATGCTTCACCAATGTGCTGCATGCCAGAACTTTCTGAAGACAGCGCACACAGTAAAAGGGTGCACTCCCTGTTGGGAGGGTGGGCAGGTGAGAAGGCAGGCCCAGGTCACTGCATGGACTGGGGATTTGGCTATGTTTTGTGAACCACTCTGTCTGTACTCCTCACCCTACCTATCACTTCCGAAGTGCACAGCACTGGCCATTTAGGCAGAAACATGGAAGATTCACTGGCCCACAGTGGGGCTCTGCTACTATATCTCTGCCTCCAAGGGACAGGCATGGCTCAGTCTGAAATCTTCAGTGACCTAGGACAGAGGGAAGGCCGGCTTCACAAGTTCAGGACCACAGCTGATAAAGGAGTGGTTGAGCGATGCAGCCATATACTCACATTCCTCCTCCTCCTCCATGAAGAGGTGATTAATTAAAAATTTGGAGACACACAAGCTCTCCTGGACCCTTTCACACATATTGCTCAAGGTCTAGGAGGCAGTAGAACAGAGAAAAGGGGTCTTGGAGTTCTAGAGGTCTGGTCAAAACAAGCTGAGGGCCAGGAATGTAAATTTGGAGAAGGATGTGGAAAGCCTGGAACAGGGGTGGTGTGGAGTCCAGGTAAGGAGGCACTTAAGATATGAGCATATCATAACATATACAGATTATAAGGCTGCAGCACACCTCCCACAGATATTAACCCTGGTTACTGCCAATCATCGCTTCCAACTCTTCATCAGATGAGCAGGAATTAGATCAGCCGTTTGAAGCGCTGAAGATTTCAGGCCGAGCCATGCCTGGCCCTTGGAGGCAGAGATGCAGTGGGACAGCCCCACTGCAGGCTCCTTTCAGTGAATCTTCCATGTTTCTGCCTTCATGGCCAGATCTAATTCCTGCTCATCTGACCACATGGAGCAGGCCTGGGCTTCTGGGATTGGGCAGGGATCCACGGAATTAAAGAATGAGTAGATAGTAGGTACATGTAGGAACATAAGAGTCTAGAGGAAGGATGGGGAACATGTGACCTCACAGAGCTTTTGTTACTGAAGTTTAGAGACATGATTAAGTATTAGAAATGTAAACTTCCAGTAGAAGGCTGCTGTGTGCAGTACTGAGTTCCCCATTCATGGCAGTGATCAAGAAGCCTTTGGGTGGAGAAGACTTGTACAGCAGAGAGAACTTGCCCTATGTGAAAATGCAACGTCTCAGGATTCCACATTTCTCTTCCTCCTGCCCCTTCTACTCCCTCCTAATTCCAAAGCACACACATTCTCACCTTCAACCACTCTATTATCAAGTCAGTAAGAGAAACCAGTTGGATAACAGAAGGAAAATGCTTCCAATGCCCACAGAATTCCACTAAAATGCAAGGAAGTAGTCTATCAAAAAGAATTGCATGGTTCAAAATGTAGATCCAGAGACCTTTATCTTAACTGGATTGTAACCATCTTGGTGTTGTCACAGTGTCCCTACATGCTCACTGGGGGACAAGACATTCTGGTCAGCATCTCCACGGCTGCAAGAGGGCTCCTTGTGTGACACATGAGTACTGAAGCTCAACACACAATGGGCATGGCAGGCAGGGTTCTTCTCACTTACCTGCCCAGTAACACTCCTACCTTGTGCCTTCCCCCAAAATGCAATCGGTTTTGCTTCAGTATTAGGCAACCACAACTTTATGTGAGGCTGCTCCCAGCCCCAGAGTATGAACGCTAATCAGTCCCACCCAGCAGGGATTCCATGACCCCAGTGACTGATTAAGGAAAGGCCACGTGATGCCACACTGAATAAGACCAGAGGAGGAAACCTGGATCTCTGGGAGACACTTCCTTCCCTCTCCCAAATAGGTATGTGGAACGTGGCTGTCTTCGTGTGACGCCATCTTGGAACCATCTCAGAAGCATGAGGAGAAACCATCCTGAGGGGACAAGCTACTACAAAAGGACGGCAGAGTGGAATGAGAGAAAGAATTTGGAGACAAGTTTGAGCAACGTAATTAATCAATCCTGGAATACTTGTAATTGTATTTCTTGTTCTTGAAAGTGATGCAATCTTTTCTGTATTATTAAAGCTACTTTTATTTGGGCTCTAACTCCTTAGAGCTGAAAGCACTCTAGTGGGGAGACGTGCTATGCTGTGCTCACTGCCAGGGCCTTTGCATGTGCTTTTCTTTCCTCTGGGCCCCTATCCCTCCCCACCCCCAGCCCACCTAGATAGAGTTTGCTTAGCCTTCATCTCAGTGCCTGTGCCATCTCTTCCAGGAAGCCCTCCATGACCCTGTCCTGCATGCGCCCTAGCATCCTGTATGCCTCATCTCGCAGAACTTACTCCCTGCTCAACCCTGCCTTTGCCTAGGCTGTAAGTTCCAGGAGGACTGGGACAGCGAAGGTTTTGTTAACCATTTATTCCAAAACATAGCGTGTAGTTGGCACTCAAACATTTTATTCATTCAGCAAATAAGAACAGTGAACATTTATTAAGCACTTTATCTGAACCAAGTTCTAATTTAATACCGTAACACACACACACACACACAGAGGCACAGAGACGTTAAGTCACTTGCCTTGAGTCACACAGCTAGAGAGAAGCTAAGCCAAGATTTCCACACCAGTAAACAATACAAAACCATTATTGAGAAACTACTCCTTATAAAATGTAATTCCAAGTACTGGAAGTACAGTGTGACCAAAGCAAAGTTTCTACCTTGAAGGAGCTTATATTTCACTAGGAGAGACTGATAATAAATTCTTAAACAAAAGCATAAAATTACTGACTGAATGAATGAGAGGTGCACGATGTGAAGCACAGTGCTGTGGAATGCGTGCCGGCTATGAAGTCCCAATACTGAGATTCAAACCTCGCCTCCACCACCAATCAATGGCACGATGCTGGTCCAGCTCTTAACACCCTCTGCCCCCAACTCCGTGACTGGCAAAATTGAAATACTGTGGGAATAAGAGTGGGAATGCTTGCAAAGTAGCCTTTCACCATCGCCTAGCTGCATACTAGGAATTTAACATCCATTAATTGACTCTGGATGCCCAAAAAGGATGAGCCCACGAAGAGAAACCAGAGCAGTCTTAGAGGAGCACTTGCTGAGAGAGTCCATAGAAAACCTAAGAGCTAAATTAGGAAAGGGTGATTCGTCTTCTTGGACTGGAAGTTACCAGAGCCTGGCCAGCTTCCGACCCCCATTTGCCCCAAACGTCTCCACCTCCATCTCCATCTACTTCCGTTTCCACATCTGCACCTGCCTCTGCGTCTACTGGAGATAAAACAGAGACTGGCAAGGCTGAGGACCAAAACATTCATTTCTGGTGTTAAACCGCTACTCTTGATGCATGAGAAGCTACCTGTTTTGTGTTAATAATGCTCTGTCTAGCCTGCTAGGATCTCAGTAACTGCAGGCAACCAGCGAAGAGATCATCATGAATAGGACAGACCCTGGTGACAAGAAAATAAAGTCCATGATCCTGCTTGATGGATCCTGTCTTCTTTGACAAAGCAGTCCCAATAGTGTATAATTATAATGTATATTAATATACACTTACTTTATTATTTCAGTATACATTTACTTTTATTATTTCTGCATGGATAAATGTCAATATATCTAACAGGTACTATTTTTAAAACTGCAGCCTTTCTCAGCCCAACCTTTTGACTGCCCCAGAGCAAAGAATACCAGATATTCACATAAAATAGAGGACAGTGTTCCCTAGCAAGCATGCATGAAAGAAGGAACACTCTTTAAAGACTATTGTATTGGTGCATTAAGAAATGTTCAGGATCCTGCAAAATATGGCTTTCAAAAAAGTGAGGCTACCTAGTCAGCATACTACTTCAAATGCAGAAGCCCCAAGACTGGGAAAAAAATATCCTGCTTTGCTACAATGTGGTTATATGCTTCTTTAAATATAGTATTTCATACCTGAAAGAGTACCTAATTCTTCAAATTTTTCATTTCTAAAATCTATACTCAAGCCAATTATTTATCATGGCCTAAAACATTCACAGAGCTCTGCTCTTGTATATAACATTAAGTCAGATGGATCCACTCAAGAAAACCAAATTTGTTATGTTTTAGTCACATGAGTTTGTCAGCTTTTCCAAAACATATTAGACATTTTGATAATGAAGATACCATGGCTTTGTTCTTTGTAATTCCAGTTATTTCCCAAAATAAAAGTCCACTCTCTTAAAGAAAAATATTTGGACCGCAAAGAATCACTATCAGGCAGCTTAAATAACAGTATAAAAATTATTGTCCCAATTCAATTAGTAGAGATGCATATGTCAGTGTGTATATATTTGCATCCATATTTGCCAATGTATAAAGAATTACCAGGAAGCAATATAGCAGTTTTGACAGAGGTCATCTTAGGATATTAAGATTATGGATAATTTATTTTTTAATTGTATTTCCTATACTTTCCAAACTTTCTGCAAAAGCCCTATGCAATTTTTTAAATCAAGAAAAAGCACAATAAATATTTTATAAATATGGTTTTAATATGCCACAGACCCTGAAGGCAACTTCAAATCACAAGTTACAACGATGCTTGGCTCAAGAAGGCATCAATGGATTAAATGCACCGCTTCTGTGCTACAACTTTTGAAGGGCACAACCCTCATTTAGATGTACAACTTCTATTATGCTTGTTTTTTCAAAAAATCACTCTCTATTAACTCAGGGCCACATTGTATAATGTCATTCTGTCTGTGCCAGTGGCAGCTAAGCATTGTAATGAAGACCTTCCAATATGTGCAGTCACTAACCCCGACGGGCACAACCTAAGACAGACCTGCACTGTGCCAAACGCCATTCCTCTACATTGGGTCACAGCCCAAAGCAAGGCCCCAGTGAATTGCCTCTGAAAAATCCCACTTCAAATGCGAGAAACCTTCTAAAGGAGAAGAGGAAAAGGCATGACCCCATCTTAAATGCAATTTCTTGTGTTCTCTATCACAAGATAGCCAAGAGTAAAGGCAAGAAACAACAACAGCAGTAACCATGGCTATAATGGAAAGAAAATTCCAGATGCTTCAGGTACTATAAGCAAATGGGAACCTTTGCTCCTTTTTCAGAGACCAACTGGCCCTGGGTCCGAACTACCCTATGATGTCACCAGTGACTGGGCTGATAGAGGAAGTCCAGCAAAGTAGGGCTACCCCAATGAGAAAAGGGAAAGGCTTTTGCAATAAAGAAAATGGAGCACTTGGATTCCTGAAATGAGTCCTCAAAATTTCCAGCAAATCACTCTTTTTTTTACAGGAACCAAATGTTCTGTTCCTTAATGCCTCGTATTTGCCCAATTCATGACATCATCTCTTCCAGTCTTCCTGATGTGGAGTAGCCCAGAACATTCAATAACTACAACACTAAGAAAAAAAGGAAAAAGGGGAAAAAAAGAATGGTTACAATTAGTTCCAGACATGTTTTCAGCAAATTGCTTGTAAAGGCATCTCTCTACTCCATGATGTAAACTAGAAACACCTTAGATCACCTGAAGAGTCAAGGGACCACGAGGGGTAGAACAAGAGTAATTGAAATGCATTTTCCAATGTAATTGTTTTTAATCTATAAAAACTCTTTTAAAAAGTATAAGACTCCAGAGAAAACTGTCTGGGCAGAAAGAATTGACCCAAAGGAAGGGAAAGTACAACCACCTGGCACTGTCATCTCTTAAGCTTTAGCTAGGAAGGTGAGCCCTAAACAAGTGCTGTGCTGGTTTTCTGTATGTAGGCTATAACTCAGCAATTCCGCTTTAAAAGAGAAGAGATATAAATGCAGAGAGTGGAGAAGTGCTCACTCTCCCCATGCAACCTCCTCCCGCTAATGAAGCGGAAGGTGTATGGAAGAACCCCACTCTGGGCTTCTTGGGCTTTGTCGGGATGAGGAGTGTCACAGAACGATCCATGAGAACTCTCTTTCTAACTGGCCCAGGTATCAGGAGCCCTGAAGCTATGAGATGTTCTCTGTGGTAATAAAAGCCTTCCTATTTTGAAACACCTTCAAACTGCCTACACCTCTCAAAAACAGACTCCTGAAAAGCACAACTATGCATCTGTAATGATGTAAGAGAAAACTGCTTTTCTTGCGAAGGAGCTAATCAGTCAATCACCACCTAACCTTTTAGAAAGAATTCATCCACACTTCATTGGGCAACCTGTCTATCTAAAAATCAAGAAAGCATCATGGGATATGCCTGGTAATAGTTCAGCAGATGGCAGAACTTTAAATACAGAAAATGATCAACCAGCCAACAGTTTCTGAGCATATGTTCTTTGGAGACACAGTACTAGACTCTGGAGGCAATCAAGTGTAAAAGAGTTTCTGCCTTTGGTAACTCTCTCATCATTATTGGGGAGATGACTTACTCATCAAAAAATGAATACTTTAAAAATGTTGTACTTTACCTTCTATATATTTTGAAAGTATGGCAGCTTACAATCTCTATAAAGTCTGCATTAATCACTCTGCCTTATAATCAAGTAATATGAAATGACAGCACAAGGGACTCCCTAACACAGGAGATGGCAATGTACAAACATAGAGTATGGGTAATATAAGCCTTGGGCCTGTGAGTCACAAAAGAAATTTGTCCAAACTGCACCAAAATGGTATAAATGTAATGTATTTAAAGAAAAGAGAGGAAAAATAAGGGCATTTAAGTCAGAGACACTGGTGAGACCAGGAACAAAGGTTCTGCCACATAATAACAGCTAGAGGATCAATCCCCAAGCTACAGAAGACCTGGGACTTGTGTAAAATGCAAGGTTCATGGCCATTGTAATCCCACATTATGACCCAGAATGAATTCCCAGCTAATATGGGTATGAGAAGAGCACCAGATATGAGTTCTTTGTCAAACCAATTCACCAGCCCTACCTAGACATGTGGCAGTCTTCTATGACACAGCATAGAAAGGTTACCAAGAAGGATTGCAAAGGGATGAGTGAATATCAGAAGAGGTTATGCTAGGATGCTCAGAAAGACGGTTAGGCCCTGAGACATAGGCCCAAGTCATGGCTACACATCCAGCACCACTGACTGTCCTGATGATCCTTAACTAGTCATTTCTTCCTCCCTCTGCTAAGAGAGAAAGACAGAGAGAGAGAGGAAGGAGGAGGAGGAAGGAAGGAAGGAAGAAGGAAGGAAAGAAGGAAGGAAGGAAGAAGGATGGAAGGATGGAAGAAAGGGAGGGAGGGAGGGAAAGAGAAAATTCAAAGCATATACCGATATTGTGTAGTTTAATTATTATTCCACAAGTATTCCAAAAATCTCTCATGAAATACATCACGTAGTGTGAAATGGTAGTACTGATAAAATCTAGAATATTCTCAGTTCCTACAATAAAGAATTTATACTTTCTTCTCTGGATTCTTTAGAACAGGTAGGTAGACCCAATTGGCAAACATAGAAAAAAATCAAAGGCTGAAAAGAAACTGTAATATTTAACTCTAACACATCATTGAATTCGAGATTTGTCCAAACTGCGTTAAACCAGGATGTGAAAGTGTCCCCACACGATGGCGAATTCTAAGCTGGTTGCTTAAAGCTCATGGTCTGACCTTAATGGCCAGACACTTATCAGTGTTCTTTCTGTAACAGAACAATACTTATTCCCTATCATACGCTGCCTCTGCTGCACCACAGAGGCTGCCTGAAAACACTTCCACAGCACAGCTGCTGCCTTTCCCTGGAGAAGTTAAGCTTTAAGCAGGCATCTTATCCAGATGAATCTTCTCCCTCCAGATTGAGTCTTATCACCAGCTCACTCACCCCCTTAACCTACTTCTGAGAAACGAACACTGGGAGCCAGAAAAGATGATTGAGCACTGCCCTCCCAGACCGCTGCATAAGTGTATCGCACTCTGCAGTGAAATTCTCCAAGAAGTTGAGCAAGGGGGTGTTCCAAACTGAGTGATCTCATTATGGAAAATTCAAAGAAATAAAATGAACATCATTGTTCCTTATATAATCCAGTATTCCAAAATTCCAAACACCATTCCATCCGGAAGACTAGATAGGATAGGGCTATGCCATTTGTGTATGTGTGTGTATAGGTGTATATGTGCAAAAGTTTTAAAAAAAATAGCAGCACTGTGATTGATGGCCTCAAATTTCTACATCTTTGTGTGCTATCATATAGCTTCTTCCCTGTAGGAGAGATTCTGCTCAACTCTAGGAATGTGTGCCATGTAATTTCAAGTAACTCCATTGTTTGGTCTCCTTTCTTTCAGAGATTACCAACGAGAGCACTGAGAGCAAAACGGAACTCCATGTCTAACCTCTAAATCCATGGAAGCTGGTTCCATACTTCTGTAGGAAAGCCCTCCTGTAGATTACAGAAAACAACACTGGTTTAGAAGCGAAGATTCTCATCCCTAAGAGAATGGATTCTAGTGACCTACTCGGGTGGGAGAAATGATGAAGATTAAAGGTTGAATATTTATTGAGCATCTGCAGTGATCTATGTCCTGTTCAGAACACAGCAGAGGAGGCATAACTTCTCCTTCAATCAGGTTAATGAGGAATTGATTTTTGAAGCTTTTTAAAAACACAAAGTACAATGCCAGTGTTAAACACCAATCATACTGGGAGTGGTGCTCACCTAGCCATCTGCCTAATATGGAAGGGAAAATGTGAACAATCAATAGCAGCTCTATAACTCTTCCCCAGGGTGGTATTAGAGTGCTTTCTCCCTTAGCAGCCTGTGCAAACACTCACGATATCTTTGATCAAAACTGTGTAAAGATCAGAAGAGGACCAGAGTCTTCCTATAAGTAAATGAATGCCCTTTATGATCAAGAAATAGGGTTCGACAAAATCTAGACAGGATACATACATCACAGAGCAAGCAAAAGTCTCTGTCAGAGACTTTTACAAAACGCACATCATGATTTCTTGAAGACAACTGAGCCACCTGGTGTTAGAAAGTTGACAGCCAAAGTTCCTCTCTTTCTGACTCGCACAGAGGGCAAATGCAGATTTTCCCAAATGACCCTCAGCTCAGAGTTAGCCAATACTCACTATAGTGACAGCAAACTGTGCATTAAACTTCTTGTTGACTTCAAACAGCCTAAAATATACCTTAGGAAGTACGTAGGAGAACATCCTGTGTTGTATGTGTCTGATTCAGTTCATGCAAATTCAGGCAAAACACGTACCTACACTGGTAACAAAAACAAAAATACTAGTACCGATCACTTAGTATGTGCTAGACTCTGGGTGACATCTTACCCATCATGCTTCATTGAATCAACACAACATATAGACAAGAAAATGAGGGTCACAAAGAAGCAAGTTGAGTCAGCAATGGAATTCCAGGCCCAGGATGTCAGACTTCAGGTTCTGCTTCCTTCATCATGTACCATGGGCCTTTAATAATTGTGGCTCCCATCTACTGAACACCAATATATATGCCATGCTTAATAACAGGGAGATTATATACGTCATCTCAAAATACAGGCAGTGAGGGAAGTAATTCAGCAACCCTTAGCCTGCTAAGGACTGAACTCATATGCCTTGCCAAGATGTTTTCTAAACAGGAGGGAAACGAAGATCACTGTCCCCAGATGGTCATGATTCTCCCTGCTCACACAAAATGAGTCCTGAGACAGCACTGCGATGGATTTTCCTATTGGGATAATGCAGCAAGAATGCACTGAAATATGTAAATAGAGATATCTGTCTAAATCCATTTAGTCTAAATCATAAAACATTCTTAAAGACACACATTTTTTCACTTTTCAGAAAAAAAAATAAAGCTAGACCTAAGATAACAATATATTGCCAAGCACAAATCCAGAATAGCTAAGAAAACTTCTATTTATCATTCCTTTTATTTTTATAAAAGTGCTTTTATAGTGCCTACAAATAGTTTACTCTCTTCAGAAGATGAAAGCATCCCTCTGAAATCTGACTTCTGCCAGAATTACGACAAATTCCAAATTAATGTTTCCCCAGTGGGATCAATATTAATGAATACATATTTTATCTCACATTTACTTTTTGAAACAGCTAATTTCCAAAGAATGCAAATGATTTAGTCCATCATTTCATTTACTTATATATAACAAAGTAGGATAAACTGTGATTTATAAATGAAGTTTCACTTCCCAATGGGTACACTAAAGGAAATTAGAACCCAAATTCTCTGTTCAACCAGCCCATGTTGCCCCTCCAGGTTTCTCTTCCCATGAGGAATCAGGCTCATCCCTTCCCTTAGATGGGGGAATCAAGAGGTCCTTAGTCTAATTGTCCATGACTTTCTATAAATTAATAGTTAATAACTTTATTAACTATATATTATCAATAATTCACTATTATTAACAATAATAGTAGCCAATAAAGGAGGAACTCTAGTGTCCACCCAGAAAAGGAAAAAAACCCAAGGAATGAAAGAGGTTTGCTTATCTGATCATCTACTTATCTGCTTTTAAATTTAAAAGAAATAAATAATAGTGATATGCATGAGAACTATTGGATATTCCTTCATCCTAATCTCTACTTTCTTCTCACTAGAAATTTCCACCTCTATTCAGACTGCAGTATCCTCAGCTGAAAATATTTACCTTCCCAGACTTCCTCATAGCTAGGAGAAGTCATGTGGCCAAATTCTGGCCAATGAGACAAAAGCAGAAGTCATCAGGGGAGGGGAGAAATCTGAGGAAAGCTTCAGTTGGCTGAGTACCAGCACTTCCTCTTCCTTCTCCCTCCTCCTTCCACACTGGGAACAAGATCAGACTCCTGGAGGCACACAGCCATCTTGGCATCATAAGGATGAAAGTCACACATTGTACTATGACTGACAGAGCAAGAAAACAGAAGGCACTGTGGTGTCAGATGGCATCCATGAGCATCTATATGGCCATGAACACTTCCTCCACCTTTGAGCTTCTCTAGTATAAAAAAGAACATCCCATTTCATTTAATCTATTGTTATCAAGATTTCTGTTATCTACTGTGACAGAATTTTTAAAGATACAATGTACTTTGGGGGTGCATTAAAAAATAACTAAGATAAAGGGTGCTTAGGGTTGAACAAACTTGAGCAGCTGTTATGGCTTGTACATAGATGTTATGCCAAAGCCTCATGTGTTCATAGATGGGGCTTTTTAGAGGTGTCTGGATCTAGGGTGTGTGAATATGGATTATAGACTTGTCATAACCAGATTAGTTTACTGAAGACAGAAGACCTGCCCTGGGTTTGAGTAGCACTAACCAATAGGCTTGTAGCCTGAATGAAGTACAAAGGGGATGAAAGAAGTGAGGCTCACTGCTTCCTGCCTGTCATGCTGTGGACTATTTCTCCTCTGTGATACCACTCTTCCACACCACCCTGCATGGAGCCAGCTGACTCTGGACCGAAACGTCTATAAACTGCAAGCTAAAATAAACTTTTCATCCTTTAACTTGTGGGTGTTGGGTATTGTCTCAGTGACAAAAGAAAGTAACTGAGCCAGCGGTCTAAATGAAATGCTTCTTTTAACAACTGAGGAAACCAAAGGGCCAACTGGAGAAGTGGCTCAGGTCATGAAGCTGAGGCTTCAGTCCTCCAACCCAAGGCTCTTACTACCATTCCATGTTGTTGCCTGGGGAGTCCAGCCAGGTAAACAAAATCTACTTATCTGAGTACAGACTTATATGAAAACTCTACTAAAGTAGTCCTTTCTCTTATAAACAAGCCCCTGAGGGGAGAAAACAGATCATGGATCCATATAACTAAAAGTCGCAAACAAGTATTTGTTATTATTTTAGCAATCACTTCAGAGTAAGCTGGAAATAACATTGTTGACTTTAGTATTTAAAAGAAAGTAGAAGAGTGTCTCCTTCTTGTTTGAGAAAAAAAATTAAAAGAAAAATTCAGGGGCTGAGGATGTAACTCAGTGATACAGCACTTGCCTAGCATGCACAAGGATTTTGGATTTGATCCCTAGCACCAAAATAAATAAATAAAATAATAAAACAATAAATAAATAGGCTTTCAATTCCAATCTATATAGGCTCTATTCAAGACGCTCACTCTCTGTAGAGGTTTGGGACATGTACTCCAGAGCAAGACTGCCTCAGTTTGAATCCTAGGTCTCTCACTTATCAAATGTGTAACCTTGGGTAAGTTAAGTAACCTCCTAGAATTTTACTTTCTCAGCTGTAAAATATATATGTAGCAATAATAATGCTTACTAGTAAATATGTTATAAATATTAATTGAGCTAATATAAGTAAGAGTATATGTCTATATTTGTGCACATATACATATACACGTATGTTGTCACTACTATGATAACTGTAATCACATAAATGAAGACTAAGAAGAGTAAAACCCAGGGCCTGAGTCTCAGTAAACTGAGAACTAAAGCTTGACTTTCTAGTCTGAAGAACTCACCGACTCATTGTGAAATGAGTGGATGCTATCAGCCAAAAGCAGCTGCGAGCACTTTTGATGCCTAACAGGGCGGATATTCCAAAGAATCATATTAATCTCATGAAGGAGATTTTTCTCATCAGAAAAAAATTTCAGGGGCTGGGGATTTAGCTCAGCGGCAAAACGCCTGCCTGGCAAGCGCAAGGTCGTGAGTTCAGTTCCGGGTACCGGAGAAAAACAAAAACAAAAACAAACAAAAAAAAAAAAAAGAAAAAAACTTCAGTCAAAGTTTGTGAAGATGGCTATGATGAGTTTACTTATAAATCACAATTGATGATTAGTAAGAAAGTATGTAAGTGTACTTCTGGCTTCTATTTCTTTTATGATCTGCTAGAAAAATATGGTGTTTAACTTCATTAATTTTAACGATAAAATCCTACTCTTTTAAAGGAAGTAGAATGAACACACTTTTGTAATGGGAGCCTTCACTGCTCCAGTGAGAATGTAAGTGCCAGGTAGGAACTGTAGTGAGAACACTTAGTCATGTGGCCCACTGCCACTTGGTACACAACCGTACCACCATCTCTGTCCACAAGGACAATGAAAGCACTAGACTGAGATCAGGATGCCACGGGCATTGCTATATGAGCATGGGCAATGCACATAAACTCTTTGGACCTATTTTCTAATTTTAAAAAATTTAGAGTCTTGGATTAGATCACTACTAAGGCTTCTTCAAGTTCAACAACTCTGAGTAATTTATCAGGATAAAACTGAAATTTAAGGAACATTTAAAGACCATAAATCATAGTAAATATCATAGATATTAAGCCAAGAAAGTCAATAAAATTATCTCTAAGACCTGAAAAATTTGGCTTTCTTACCTGTATTCAATGAATCTATCTCTATTAACCTGTATTTAGTTTGTGACACAAATTTTTCCTTTCTGTTACAGGAAAGAGTTTATCTGAGCTATGTGTAATAAGTTGGTTTTGGGGTCTAGAAAAGTGGCATGACATCTCTGACACCATACTCCCAAGAAGGAACTAAGGGGCATAATTTACAAGAAAGACTGAAACATTCACAAATGTTTCTATCAATGAAATCATACCGAAAGCCATATAAATTTGGGAAAGGCAAGGGTGGAAATACAACACAAAGGTCAAGTTGCTTCATGTAGGGCACATCTGTCAGAACCCAAGAATCTGTTCTCCCTTTGCCTTTTCCTAACATCATCCTGAAATTTCAACCCAGGCAATGAAGTTGAGATCAGCTCTACCAGCAATAACAGGACTTCAGTTCTAATTGGCCTAGGCCACTCTAGCTCATTTGTCCTGGCCACTGTGATTGGTTGAGGAAAAGGCATGTAATCCATATCAAGCCAATCAGGACTCCTCACATACATGAATGAGGAAACCACCAGGTAAGACATTAGCAGTCATATTCACACACAAGAGAAAGGTCTCCTCAACATGGGACAAATGTTAAGGAATAAGAGCCAAAGGGCAAGGGAAAAAAGCCAGGTTCTCATCACTTCATTTGTGTCCTAATTAAAGCCTCATCCAAACTAGTTCCAAAGCAAATAGACCTCCCTTCAGGTTTAGCCTACCTAGTTTGGGTTTTCCATTAGCACATCCAAAAATTACTTAACTGCAATAGTCTAGTGTTAAATGGAGAATATTAGTGGCCAAATGAGAATGTACACCAGATTCAGTCATGATTTATGGTATGAAATTACCAAAAGCAAATGAATTAGCAGGAAAAAGAGCAGTGCAAGCCTGGGGGAAAGAAATCTGACAGAATTCCACACTAACATGCTCAAGATGGAGTACACTTGATTCTACTGGTGTAATAGGATGTCTTATGTAGAAGAAGTGAAGGCAGGAGGCTTCTAGATTTCTGTCTGTCAAACCATGGAGCAATTCCACTAAAAGGTCTGTTGAGACTTGGCATCCTGCCAAGAGGAAATGCGAGAAGGTAAAATGAAAGGTAAGGTTTGGGAGAGAAATCTTCGCTCATTGTCCAAAAAGACCTAGAAAAGTCTAATGTTACATAGTATCCATTGTGCCGCACAGTATGTGGGGTAAGAACTTCTATGGGACAGCAAAAGATGCAGTCAAACATATGGTTGGTGTGGTTCCAGATAAGTAATCTACTTAGGAACAAGACCCAGGCAAACTGAGAAGTGCAAGGGGAAATGTCTCATCTCTCAAAGTGGTGAATTTAGGCTGGCAAAAGTTAAGCAGGAGACCCCTCAATTTTCATCACAGCTGTTGTTCCTCCTTCATTCCAATCCCCAATGACATAATAACTTTGCGACTCTATATTATACTTTATAAAGAAGTAGTAGAAATACTGAAATATTCTCACATATAAATTCTTGAATGTGTCTGTTCCTTTCCCTACTCCCAGGATCCAATGCAGTATCTGATACACAAAAAATGTTCTGGAGATATTCACTGAATGAATGAGTACAGTTGATGGGCTGTTGGGTTCCAAGAAACAAAAAGGAACTCTGACTATATTGAAGGAAGTAGAGTATTTTATAGGAAAAAGGGTAGGGTGCTTCAGGCAGTGGACTGAAGGTTGATGGGCATGTAAGAGCAGTCACTTCACTTTTTGCCATAGAGGAAACATTACATACATACATCATTAGGGAGCAAGTTGTATTAGTCACTCTCCAATCACTGAAACAAAATATCTGACACCCACAACTTAAATGAGAAGAGGTTTATTTTGGTTCATGGTGTCAGAGGGTTCAGTCCATGGCTGACTGGCTCCAAAGTGGAAATGGCACAGTGGAAGAACATGACAAAAGAAAGCTTTTCAACCCATAGCATCCAGGAAGCAGAGAGAGAACAGAGGAGCCAAGGACAAAAATATACCTTTATTAGTTAGACCCCCCAATGTCCCACCTATAAAAAGTCCTCACCTCCTAATAACACATTCAGCTATGAATACACAGATGAATTAATCCACTGATGAGCA
>NW_004955438.1:1946850-1988288 GCF_000276665.1 Chinchilla lanigera | reverse complement strand
AAAAAAATAGCAGCACTGTGATTGATGGCCTCAAATTTCTACATCTTTGTGTGCTATCATATAGCTTCTTCCCTGTAGGAGAGATTCTGCTCAACTCTAGGAATGTGTGCCATGTAATTTCAAGTAACTCCATTGTTTGGTCTCCTTTCTTTCAGAGATTACCAACGAGAGCACTGAGAGCAAAACGGAACTCCATGTCTAACCTCTAAATCCATGGAAGCTGGTTCCATACTTCTGTAGGAAAGCCCTCCTGTAGATTACAGAAAACAACACTGGTTTAGAAGCGAAGATTCTCATCCCTAAGAGAATGGATTCTAGTGACCTACTCGGGTGGGAGAAATGATGAAGATTAAAGGTTGAATATTTATTGAGCATCTGCAGTGATCTATGTCCTGTTCAGAACACAGCAGAGGAGGCATAACTTCTCCTTCAATCAGGTTAATGAGGAATTGATTTTTGAAGCTTTTTAAAAACACAAAGTACAATGCCAGTGTTAAACACCAATCATACTGGGAGTGGTGCTCACCTAGCCATCTGCCTAATATGGAAGGGAAAATGTGAACAATCAATAGCAGCTCTATAACTCTTCCCCAGGGTGGTATTAGAGTGCTTTCTCCCTTAGCAGCCTGTGCAAACACTCACGATATCTTTGATCAAAACTGTGTAAAGATCAGAAGAGGACCAGAGTCTTCCTATAAGTAAATGAATGCCCTTTATGATCAAGAAATAGGGTTCGACAAAATCTAGACAGGATACATACATCACAGAGCAAGCAAAAGTCTCTGTCAGAGACTTTTACAAAACGCACATCATGATTTCTTGAAGACAACTGAGCCACCTGGTGTTAGAAAGTTGACAGCCAAAGTTCCTCTCTTTCTGACTCGCACAGAGGGCAAATGCAGATTTTCCCAAATGACCCTCAGCTCAGAGTTAGCCAATACTCACTATAGTGACAGCAAACTGTGCATTAAACTTCTTGTTGACTTCAAACAGCCTAAAATATACCTTAGGAAGTACGTAGGAGAACATCCTGTGTTGTATGTGTCTGATTCAGTTCATGCAAATTCAGGCAAAACACGTACCTACACTGGTAACAAAAACAAAAATACTAGTACCGATCACTTAGTATGTGCTAGACTCTGGGTGACATCTTACCCATCATGCTTCATTGAATCAACACAACATATAGACAAGAAAATGAGGGTCACAAAGAAGCAAGTTGAGTCAGCAATGGAATTCCAGGCCCAGGATGTCAGACTTCAGGTTCTGCTTCCTTCATCATGTACCATGGGCCTTTAATAATTGTGGCTCCCATCTACTGAACACCAATATATATGCCATGCTTAATAACAGGGAGATTATATACGTCATCTCAAAATACAGGCAGTGAGGGAAGTAATTCAGCAACCCTTAGCCTGCTAAGGACTGAACTCATATGCCTTGCCAAGATGTTTTCTAAACAGGAGGGAAACGAAGATCACTGTCCCCAGATGGTCATGATTCTCCCTGCTCACACAAAATGAGTCCTGAGACAGCACTGCGATGGATTTTCCTATTGGGATAATGCAGCAAGAATGCACTGAAATATGTAAATAGAGATATCTGTCTAAATCCATTTAGTCTAAATCATAAAACATTCTTAAAGACACACATTTTTTCACTTTTCAGAAAAAAAAATAAAGCTAGACCTAAGATAACAATATATTGCCAAGCACAAATCCAGAATAGCTAAGAAAACTTCTATTTATCATTCCTTTTATTTTTATAAAAGTGCTTTTATAGTGCCTACAAATAGTTTACTCTCTTCAGAAGATGAAAGCATCCCTCTGAAATCTGACTTCTGCCAGAATTACGACAAATTCCAAATTAATGTTTCCCCAGTGGGATCAATATTAATGAATACATATTTTATCTCACATTTACTTTTTGAAACAGCTAATTTCCAAAGAATGCAAATGATTTAGTCCATCATTTCATTTACTTATATATAACAAAGTAGGATAAACTGTGATTTATAAATGAAGTTTCACTTCCCAATGGGTACACTAAAGGAAATTAGAACCCAAATTCTCTGTTCAACCAGCCCATGTTGCCCCTCCAGGTTTCTCTTCCCATGAGGAATCAGGCTCATCCCTTCCCTTAGATGGGGGAATCAAGAGGTCCTTAGTCTAATTGTCCATGACTTTCTATAAATTAATAGTTAATAACTTTATTAACTATATATTATCAATAATTCACTATTATTAACAATAATAGTAGCCAATAAAGGAGGAACTCTAGTGTCCACCCAGAAAAGGAAAAAAACCCAAGGAATGAAAGAGGTTTGCTTATCTGATCATCTACTTATCTGCTTTTAAATTTAAAAGAAATAAATAATAGTGATATGCATGAGAACTATTGGATATTCCTTCATCCTAATCTCTACTTTCTTCTCACTAGAAATTTCCACCTCTATTCAGACTGCAGTATCCTCAGCTGAAAATATTTACCTTCCCAGACTTCCTCATAGCTAGGAGAAGTCATGTGGCCAAATTCTGGCCAATGAGACAAAAGCAGAAGTCATCAGGGGAGGGGAGAAATCTGAGGAAAGCTTCAGTTGGCTGAGTACCAGCACTTCCTCTTCCTTCTCCCTCCTCCTTCCACACTGGGAACAAGATCAGACTCCTGGAGGCACACAGCCATCTTGGCATCATAAGGATGAAAGTCACACATTGTACTATGACTGACAGAGCAAGAAAACAGAAGGCACTGTGGTGTCAGATGGCATCCATGAGCATCTATATGGCCATGAACACTTCCTCCACCTTTGAGCTTCTCTAGTATAAAAAAGAACATCCCATTTCATTTAATCTATTGTTATCAAGATTTCTGTTATCTACTGTGACAGAATTTTTAAAGATACAATGTACTTTGGGGGTGCATTAAAAAATAACTAAGATAAAGGGTGCTTAGGGTTGAACAAACTTGAGCAGCTGTTATGGCTTGTACATAGATGTTATGCCAAAGCCTCATGTGTTCATAGATGGGGCTTTTTAGAGGTGTCTGGATCTAGGGTGTGTGAATATGGATTATAGACTTGTCATAACCAGATTAGTTTACTGAAGACAGAAGACCTACCCTGGGTTTGAGTAGCACTAACCAATAGGCTTGTAGCCTGAATGAAGTACAAAGGGGATGAAAGAAGTGAGGCTCACTGCTTCCTGCCTGTCATGCTGTGGACTATTTCTCCTCTGTGATACCACTCTTCCACACCACCCTGCATGGAGCCAGCTGACTCTGGACCGAAACGTCTATAAACTGCAAGCTAAAATAAACTTTTCATCCTTTAACTTGTGGGTGTTGGGTATTGTCTCAGTGACAAAAGAAAGTAACTGAGCCAGCGGTCTAAATGAAATGCTTCTTTTAACAACTGAGGAAACCAAAGGGCCAACTGGAGAAGTGGCTCAGGTCATGAAGCTGAGGCTTCAGTCCTCCAACCCAAGGCTCTTACTACCATTCCATGTTGTTGCCTGGGGAGTCCAGCCAGGTAAACAAAATCTACTTATCTGAGTACAGACTTATATGAAAACTCTACTAAAGTAGTCCTTTCTCTTATAAACAAGCCCCTGAGGGGAGAAAACAGATCATGGATCCATATAACTAAAAGTCGCAAACAAGTATTTGTTATTATTTTAGCAATCACTTCAGAGTAAGCTGGAAATAACATTGTTGACTTTAGTATTTAAAAGAAAGTAGAAGAGTGTCTCCTTCTTGTTTGAGAAAAAAAATTAAAAGAAAAATTCAGGGGCTGAGGATGTAACTCAGTGATACAGCACTTGCCTAGCATGCACAAGGATTTTGGATTTGATCCCTAGCACCAAAATAAATAAATAAAATAATAAAACAATAAATAAATAGGCTTTCAATTCCAATCTATATAGGCTCTATTCAAGACGCTCACTCTCTGTAGAGGTTTGGGACATGTACTCCAGAGCAAGACTGCCTCAGTTTGAATCCTAGGTCTCTCACTTATCAAATGTGTAACCTTGGGTAAGTTAAGTAACCTCCTAGAATTTTACTTTCTCAGCTGTAAAATATATATGTAGCAATAATAATGCTTACTAGTAAATATGTTATAAATATTAATTGAGCTAATATAAGTAAGAGTATATGTCTATATTTGTGCACATATACATATACACGTATGTTGTCACTACTATGATAACTGTAATCACATAAATGAAGACTAAGAAGAGTAAAACCCAGGGCCTGAGTCTCAGTAAACTGAGAACTAAAGCTTGACTTTCTAGTCTGAAGAACTCACCGACTCATTGTGAAATGAGTGGATGCTATCAGCCAAAAGCAGCTGCGAGCACTTTTGATGCCTAACAGGGCGGATATTCCAAAGAATCATATTAATCTCATGAAGGAGATTTTTCTCATCAGAAAAAAATTTCAGGGGCTGGGGATTTAGCTCAGCGGCAAAACGCCTGCCTGGCAAGCGCAAGGTCGTGAGTTCAGTTCCGGGTACCGGAAAAAAAAAAAAAAAAAAAAAAAAAAAAAAAAAAAAAAGAAAAAAACTTCAGTCAAAGTTTGTGAAGATGGCTATGATGAGTTTACTTATAAATCACAATTGATGATTAGTAAGAAAGTATGTAAGTGTACTTCTGGCTTCTATTTCTTTTATGATCTGCTAGAAAAATATGGTGTTTAACTTCATTAATTTTAACGATAAAATCCTACTCTTTTAAAGGAAGTAGAATGAACACACTTTTGTAATGGGAGCCTTCACTGCTCCAGTGAGAATGTAAGTGCCAGGTAGGAACTGTAGTGAGAACACTTAGTCATGTGGCCCACTGCCACTTGGTACACAACCGTACCACCATCTCTGTCCACAAGGACAATGAAAGCACTAGACTGAGATCAGGATGCCACGGGCATTGCTATATGAGCATGGGCAATGCACATAAACTCTTTGGACCTATTTTCTAATTTTAAAAAATTTAGAGTCTTGGATTAGATCACTACTAAGGCTTCTTCAAGTTCAACAACTCTGAGTAATTTATCAGGATAAAACTGAAATTTAAGGAACATTTAAAGACCATAAATCATAGTAAATATCATAGATATTAAGCCAAGAAAGTCAATAAAATTATCTCTAAGACCTGAAAAATTTGGCTTTCTTACCTGTATTCAATGAATCTATCTCTATTAACCTGTATTTAGTTTGTGACACAAATTTTTCCTTTCTGTTACAGGAAAGAGTTTATCTGAGCTATGTGTAATAAGTTGGTTTTGGGGTCTAGAAAAGTGGCATGACATCTCTGACACCATACTCCCAAGAAGGAACTAAGGGGCATAATTTACAAGAAAGACTGAAACATTCACAAATGTTTCTATCAATGAAATCATACCGAAAGCCATATAAATTTGGGAAAGGCAAGGGTGGAAATACAACACAAAGGTCAAGTTGCTTCATGTAGGGCACATCTGTCAGAACCCAAGAATCTGTTCTCCCTTTGCCTTTTCCTAACATCATCCTGAAATTTCAACCCAGGCAATGAAGTTGAGATCAGCTCTACCAGCAATAACAGGACTTCAGTTCTAATTGGCCTAGGCCACTCTAGCTCATTTGTCCTGGCCACTGTGATTGGTTGAGGAAAAGGCATGTAATCCATATCAAGCCAATCAGGACTCCTCACATACATGAATGAGGAAACCACCAGGTAAGACATTAGCAGTCATATTCACACACAAGAGAAAGGTCTCCTCAACATGGGACAAATGTTAAGGAATAAGAGCCAAAGGGCAAGGGAAAAAAGCCAGGTTCTCATCACTTCATTTGTGTCCTAATTAAAGCCTCATCCAAACTAGTTCCAAAGCAAATAGACCTCCCTTCAGGTTTAGCCTACCTAGTTTGGGTTTTCCATTAGCACATCCAAAAATTACTTAACTGCAATAGTCTAGTGTTAAATGGAGAATATTAGTGGCCAAATGAGAATGTACACCAGATTCAGTCATGATTTATGGTATGAAATTACCAAAAGCAAATGAATTAGCAGGAAAAAGAGCAGTGCAAGCCTGGGGGAAAGAAATCTGACAGAATTCCACACTAACATGCTCAAGATGGAGTACACTTGATTCTACTGGTGTAATAGGATGTCTTATGTAGAAGAAGTGAAGGCAGGAGGCTTCTAGATTTCTGTCTGTCAAACCATGGAGCAATTCCACTAAAAGGTCTGTTGAGACTTGGCATCCTGCCAAGAGGAAATGCGAGAAGGTAAAATGAAAGGTAAGGTTTGGGAGAGAAATCTTCGCTCATTGTCCAAAAAGACCTAGAAAAGTCTAATGTTACATAGTATCCATTGTGCCGCACAGTATGTGGGGTAAGAACTTCTATGGGACAGCAAAAGATGCAGTCAAACATATGGTTGGTGTGGTTCCAGATAAGTAATCTACTTAGGAACAAGACCCAGGCAAACTGAGAAGTGCAAGGGGAAATGTCTCATCTCTCAAAGTGGTGAATTTAGGCTGGCAAAAGTTAAGCAGGAGACCCCTCAATTTTCATCACAGCTGTTGTTCCTCCTTCATTCCAATCCCCAATGACATAATAACTTTGCGACTCTATATTATACTTTATAAAGAAGTAGTAGAAATACTGAAATATTCTCACATATAAATTCTTGAATGTGTCTGTTCCTTTCCCTACTCCCAGGATCCAATGCAGTATCTGATACACAAAAAATGTTCTGGAGATATTCACTGAATGAATGAGTACAGTTGATGGGCTGTTGGGTTCCAAGAAACAAAAAGGAACTCTGACTATATTGAAGGAAGTAGAGTATTTTATAGGAAAAGGGTAGGGTGCTTCAGGCAGTGGACTGAAGGTTGATGGGCATGTAAGAGCAGTCACTTCACTTTTTGCCATAGAGGAAACATTACATACATACATCATTAGGGAGCAAGTTGTATTAGTCACTCTCCAATCACTGAAACAAAATATCTGACACCCACAACTTAAATGAGAAGAGGTTTATTTTGGTTCATGGTGTCAGAGGGTTCAGTCCATGGCTGACTGGCTCCAAAGTGGAAATGGCACAGTGGAAGAACATGACAAAAGAAAGCTTTTCAACCCATAGCATCCAGGAAGCAGAGAGAGAACAGAGGAGCCAAGGACAAAAATATACCTTTATTAGTTAGACCCCCCAATGTCCCACCTATAAAAAGTCCTCACCTCCTAATAACACATTCAGCTATGAATACACAGATGAATTAATCCACTGATGAGCATAGTGCCCCCTGGATCCAATCACCTTCCAAAAGCCCCCACCTCTGAGTGCATGAGACTGTGAGGGGACATTTTAAATCTAAACCATAGCAGGGATTGATGCGGCTGTCAGAGCTAATTGTCAGCCAAAACATATTAGTTCAGCTGAACCAGCTGTTTATAGCTGAATGGTCAGTGTCATAATTGTACTGGTTGTTAAATATTTAGAATATCACCCTAGAGAAAGTGGTAGTAAACTTTGCAGAGTACTCTCAAGTTTAGACAGTATGACCCTTGGACCTATGCAGGGACCCACATGCAGGTAAAATCCATCAGGATAAGAGATGGCCCAAGATGACCCACCCCCAAAAAAAAGTCTGGTAAGAGAAGGCTTTAGTTCAGTTCTGTGACTTATACCTGAGTAATATTTTCAGTAGGCATAACCTTTATAGGCCTGGGATAAAATAAAGACTGAACTTCAAAATCTTAGGAAATCCCCAACATGATCCTATATGAAGATAGAGCCTTTGAGGAGGTAATTAAGGTTGAATGAAATCACAAGGGTGTGCCCATGATCTCACAGGACTTATGTCCTTGGAATGAGAGGAAGAGACACCAGGGACTCAGACACATAAAAGAAAGGCCATGTAAGGAGACAACAAGAAAGCCATCATCTGCAAGCCAAAGAAAGAGGCCCTAGAAGAGGCCTGAGGAGAGGCCTTAGAAGAAATCAAACCAGCCAAAACCTCAGTCTTGGACTTTCAGCCAGGAACTATGAGAAAATAAGTTTGCATTGGATAAGGCACCTAGTTTGTGATATTTTGGTATGGTCACCTTAGAAGACTAAAGGAAAGGGACTGGCAATAAGAAGTGTATTGGGCAGGGAATTCAGAGCCAGAATTTCTGGGTTCAAATCCCAACTTCACACTTACTTCCTGTTTCATTTGTTTCTGTGTCCTTTTGCTGTTTTCTTTAAGCTTTGTTGGCGTATATAATTGACAAATACAAGTTATATATATTTAAAGTAAATAATATGATATTTTGATATATGAGTATACTGTGAAATTACCATCACAACCAAGTTAATTAACATATATCACCTTAGGTAGTTAGCATGTGCCTATGTGTATGTGGTGAGTACACTTAACATCTTCCCCATTACATATTTTTATATACAATGCAATATTCTTATATATAGTCTCTGTACTATATATTAAACCTCCAGAACTTCTCTTCCATAACTGAAACCCGTACACCTTGACCTACATCTCCCTGTTTCCTCTGCTCTGGCTTCCTAACCATGATGCTCCCTTGCTTACCTGATAGACAGAAATTTCAGTCAAAATTACATTAACTCTACATATAACCCAGTAAAAGATGAGGATGAAATAACCGCAGCCTAAAAAGGAAATCTGTTAGTGAGTGTCTCTACTTAATAGCGATGTAATAGGGAACAGATGTTGTTTAATACTGGAGCTCAGTGGGGGAAAAGAAGATGCTCCCTTGAAAGTTTTGACTCCAGGTACTTGGCCCCCAAACAGAGTCTATAAGTTCCTCTTCCCTTATTGCAACTAAAGCTACCACAAATAGGTTCCATCAAAGACACAGAGTCACATCTCCTCCAGACCTTAATCTGCACAAGTGAGATGCAGACCCGGAATGGTCAAGTGACTTGCACAGGTGTATATGGTTAGTGGGAACAACTGCCATGGAATTGGCCAACTGCAGCTTTAATTGATGTATTTGTTTAATTTCTCTAAAATTCTCATATTTCAGCGGGACAGCATGTCCCATCTCCAGCATAACTGAGGTTCAGGCTGATCTGAGGACCAAAGAGCTCGAGGAAAGCTGCTTCTGGCCATTATTTCAATCCTCTTTTCAAGGACACACAGCCCACATGACAGTGGGTAGGAGTGGATTCCTCTAGAGCAATTCAGCCACTGGAAGGGATAGGGCACCGTGTTCCCAGTAGACGCTTTTTTAAAAACTAAATGCTTGTTTCCTTCCACATTTTGCAATAGAACTGTCTAGTGGTACAAATTTTTCTTCATTCACATTCAGCTGCCTGTACTTTGTTACTTTCTATAGATGCTTCCAGGCTCAGATCATGCCAGCTCTTTGTCACTGATACACTCCTGCCATTGAGCTGAAGTTAGCAGGGAGAGGGAGGTAGCATTTTTCCCTTGAATGGCTGAGAAATTTCCTCACCCCCACATCCAATCAGCCACCAAAGTTTACCATTTCTTCCTTCCTCACACCCCTCACATCTGTTTCTCCCTCTTGCCTCCCACTGTCACTACTCGGGTTCAGCAATCTATCACTTTCTCCCTGGGCTACTGCAGCAACATCCTCCTCCTGCCTTTCCTACCTCTGGATTCTTCTCTAGGACATCACTATGGACTGGCCTCCCCATGGCTATTATCCCTCTCCTGCCCAGAAGCCTTCAGGGACATGCCATCACCCAATGAATGAAGTCTCACATCCTCAGCTCAGAATTCAAACTCAGCATGCTGGACCCTGCCCCAAGCAGATCTCCCACTCTGCTCCTACACAAGTCATATGCACTAACAGTAGGTTTACCCAGCAGATCGTAAAGATGTCAGGCATCACTTCTTTCTCTAATTTGACTTGTATTATTTCCCTTCTCTTTAGTGACTTGCTGACTATCTTCCATCAAAGAGCTCCAAGGGCCAGCTCTTCATTGGCTCATCTATTTCCTCACTCAGCAAGGAGCCATGGAGAAACACAGCACCTTTCCCAAAGCACTGGGAGGCAAGGGGTGAACAAGGGAGGATTGATCATCCCTTCAATGCATTTACAGGATAATGAGGAAGAGAGATGACTAATACAGAAATAATATAACTAAAGTAATACCCATCAATGTAATAAAGGCCATGAGGATTAGTCAAGATAAGAACAGGGGGATGATTATTAGGTGACCCCCTGTACAGCAGGGGGTCAGGAAGCCATTTCTGGAGCAGTGACTTGTGAATAGATGGCTGAAGAATGAGTCATGAGCTGCATATGTGGCAAGGAGTGCCAAGGTAGGTCTGAGAATTTACAGACGTGAGACAAAGCAGAAGCCACTCCCCCCACAAAAGATGACACACACTCAGAGACCTTGTTTGCTCATCTCTTATGCAAGCACAAGAAGACAGGTGATATGAAAATGGACTGCCTGTCCATCACAGATATGGCTGAGCCAAATGGGTGGTGCAGCCACTGGATAAGTAACTGGAACCAGTGACTGTGAGGACACCCTACCTGTGTGTTCCCCCAACCTGCTGGGAAACTCAGGACACTGCTGAAGCTTGTAGGCATGTTTCCTGTGCTGTCTCAACTCATTGTAGGTTGTATATACTTCTCATACACACACACACACACACACACACATGCCTGGCTGGGCACATACATCAAGAGACATAAATACGAGCTTATATACACGCAGGTAAAGGTGAAGGTATGTGCTGGTAGACACCAGGGATACCTGCAACTTTTCTATTCCCACTCCTAACTCCAGACCATTCCTGGACTTAGGACCACAGTGCAACTAGAGCCAAAATCACCTGAATTTGATCAACAACCCAACACCTCTGATTCTTTATGGAGAGCCCATTAGCCTCTGCTTTTCCACTGTTCCCAAAACTCTTCCAGTTCAACTGCACTCTATGTCCTCTTCTCTATTGCAATCCTAATCTTTGTGTCTAGGAACAGACAAGAAGACCAGAAGAGTAACAATATCAGGTCCTGGCAAGGGTTGCAGAGCCCAAGTCACTGGAGAGACTTGCATTCCCTTTAGTTGCTTTTGAAGCGGCTGGGAACAAGCAGGTAGGAGGAGAGACACAAGACACCTTGCATTCTTGGCCATTTAATAAAACATATCTGGTGGGTGAAGGGGATGAAGCAAAGTGAATAGACTTGGGAAAGCTTTAGGGTATAGGTTGAGACCTTGGAATCTTTAAAGAACCAAGTTCTTCAAAAAAAAGTTTTTTTTTTGTTTTTTTCCCGGTACCAGGAATCTAACTCACGACCTTGCGCTTGCCAAGCAAGCGCTGTGCTGCTGAGCTGAATCCCCAGCCCCTCTTCAAAATTTTATTAGCATATAATTAGCAAGTGGAAATGTAGGCAGACATTCTCAGTGTGATGGAAATCCACTTACAGATTTTAAATCAACCACACTAACTCCTCCCAGACCCTGATCATTTGGCCTCTTATCATTAACTCCAGAGTGACAACAACTTCCCATTGGTATTAACTGATCTGTTCCATGTTGTGTTGGTTTGGGGGATATTTTTGCAAGGGAGAACAATATAATACAAGACACATATTTTATAAGGTTATTTATAATAGTCACCCAAAGAATGAAATACAAAAGAGTGCAGGAAATCTGTCCACTCACCAAGACCAAGGAAACTAGCTGAGGGCCTGGATCCCACAGAAATGTCCTGCATGAGTCCAGCTGAGGACCTAGAGCTCATAAAAATGCCTCCCATGAGTCTACCTGGAGACCTAGAGCCCATAACAATCTCATGCAGGCCTGTTTCACGGATCTGGGAAAGGGATCTGATGGGAAGGTCCAAAGGTCAGTGGTGGAATCTAGGAAGTCTGTGCCAGTGAGATGAAGGAGATGTGCTAGCAGGCTGAGGGATCTGCACTGGAGAAAGAAAGCAATGCTCAGAAGAACCAGAGCTCCCCCGAAAGGCACCACAGCCATCCTCAGCAACAGTGAGGTCCCAAGCTCCTCCAGTGATCAAGATGGCCAAGTTCCTATCAGGGAAGCCAATGCAGCAATCTTCTCTAGGAGACCGGCAGTGCACCATCTTCCCTTCTGGAGTCAGGAAGCAATGCTCAAGTAAGGACCAGAGCTCCCCCAAAGTGAACCAAAGCCATTCTCAGTGCCAACAAGGTCCCAAGCTCCTCGGAGGATGAAAACAGCCAAGTTCATCAGGAAAGCCAGCATGACAAGCTCCTCCAAAACAACCAACAGTTCCTTACAGCTTCTACCAGCTCCTAACAGCCTTTCCTCTGCTCCCAACAGCCTCTTAGTTCCCTAAAGCCTTTTTTCTTCTTCTCCAGTTCTGCCTCTTATGCTGCTAGCAACAGACCTCAGGTGGGCCTCCCACACCCAGCACCACGATTTCTCAGTTCAGCTGGGAGTTATAAATTGACCAACAGTTATCAATCCACTACACGTGTTCAATGTACTAGAGATGAGTTTGGCACTGGCAGGTACCCCTGAGCTGTGGGCTAAATCTTCTTTATCTAGTTCTGCTTGTCTGGCCTTCTGCCCTGGGTCCTCCTTTCTACTCTCCCTCACCCAAGGGGACTGACACCCTGCACTAAACTCCAGCCTGGAATTCTAAGACCACTGACTGCACTGCTGCTCTATGACCATTTGTACTGGCTACTCCCACCTCAGAGGTTCAGCCCTCTAGAATTTTGATACCGACCATTCTCAGATCTGGAGCCACTGATCTCAAAGTGGTTCATGAACCAGCCATACGAGGACTACCACATGCTTGTTGCATGCAGAACCCTAGGCTCATCCGAACTCTCAGCATGGAGCCCAAACATCTACATTTTAACACGCTTCCTAGATAATGTTTTGACACATAAAGTTTGACAACCAATTTCCTTTTTCTTTTTTTTCTTTTTTTTGTTTGTTCATTTGTTTTTGTTTTTGTTTTCATTTTTGAGACAGGGTTTTCGCTATGTAGTTCAATTTGGCCTTGAACTCACAGCATTCCTCATGCCTCAGCCTCCTGTGCTGAGAGAACCAATTTTCTAAGGCCTGGAAACTTGATGATTTAAATACCAGTTGCATCACTTCTTCCAGTGGGTTTTGGATCACTCTTCCTCTGTCAGAAGCTCCCAGGTTAGTGAGGAATGCAGACAATGCTACCCACAATGCACAATTCCAAAAGGAATGGCTTGAATATGGCTGATACTTCAATCAGGTTCCAAATCACTGTAAATGGTCCAGGTCCAGCCTAGTAGCCTGCCAAGGGCCACTCTAATGTGCCTGCTCCTGTGTACATTCTATCTAGGGAAGGGCCACCTGTTCAGGGTGGCCTAGTACTAGTTGCACATCCCTCCTCCAATGTAAGCTGGTCCCCTGGTCATCATTCCTACAACATCTCTTCTACTGGACCACTCATGACACTGCACACATACCTAGTGTAGAGTGGGCCAGTGAGCTCTACCTCGTACAAATTCACGCAGAGTGTTTTAGAGTCACAAATACTTTTCTCAGGATAAAATTGGCCTGGTTTTACCCTACATATTTTCCTTTAGGTTAATAAGAACAACAAAACTGGTTGCTTATTTGATTACTGCAACCAATACTGTTATCTCATTTCTGAAAATAGCACAGGGATCCTTGGGGAAGAGTGTCATAGAAAAGCAGAAGGTGACACAGCGGAAAGGGTGTGGCTTTGGCATCAGGCAGCCCCAGGTTTGATCCCAACTCCAGGGCCCACTAGCAGAGTGACCTTGAACGAGAGCTCTGAGCAGCAGGGCTCACCCTCCTAAGGTTCCTTCCCTGCTCTATGAGAGAGAAATACCCTTCACAACTGGCCCAGACCTAGCAAACCATAGTCCTTCCTCCCCTCCCTAGAGATTCACATTGAGCTAGGAAGAGAGAGCAGCTCCACCTGCCACGCCATCTCTGCTTGCATTTGAAGCTTTTGAAATTAATGTCTGCCACTGGCGCCAGTCATAATCCCAAACTGACCCCAGATGCCGCAGTCTCAAATGGTAAAATCTAAAAGATCAAATCCCTAAAGTCTAAAATCCCTAAAGATCGAAATCTCAAAATCACAATCTCTAAATATTCAAATCCTGAATTTTAGAAATCCTGAAAGCCAAATCCCAAAGTCTACAGTTCCCACTGGGAAAAAAAAAAGAATACAAGTTTATGTAAGAGAGATAGGAAGCTAAATTCTAAGGAAGAGATTTGTGCATTTTGAGTTGTAAACAGTAGAGTTGCCAAATTTTTCGCTGTACTACTTCTGCCCCTCTGCACCTAGCACCATGCTTGCCTTCAAAAATGTTCCTCATCAGAGAATAAAAAGAATTCCACAAGCTTGGTGACCTTCGGAACCAAAGTCACATGCCAATATAGGGGTTGCTCCAGTGTTACAAACTATCTTACATGGTGAACTATTCTTTTCAAAGAAGGTATATTTACCACTAAGTCTAACATGGAAAAGCTAGTGCATGCCTCACTTTCGCTAAGAAATACAATTTGCAAAACTGTCCCCACTGATTTCATCAAATACTTATGATTCATGCCTCTTTTGGATCTAGAAATATTATCCCCCCCCCTTTTTATGTATTAATGACTACAAAAACCAAAGCTCTTTATAAAGCCTGTTTGAAGATTTGGTGGACTTTCCAGAAGAAAATGGATTTCAACTGAATCCTCAAACCATAATGACAGATTTGGCATTAGGTGCAATTAAGGCTTCTAAAAGTGCATTTCAAAGTGTTACAACGAAGTTTGTTTTTTCCATTCAGCCCCATGCATTTGGCAGAAAATTCAGATGAGTGGATCGGTTGTGCAATACAACAACGATGAAAACTTCACTTTCAAGATATACCTTCCAGCTGAGAAAATTCCAGAAAGCTTTTAATGAATTAAAGCTACATTTGCATGAACAAGCCAGCAAAGTTACTGACTGGTTCAAAAATAAATTCTGTAGGGGCTGGGGATTTAGCTCAGCGGCAAAAGGGCCTGCCTGGCAAGTGGAAGGTCGTGAGTTCGGTTCCCGGTACCGGAGAAAAACCAAAAAAAAAAAAAAAAAAAAAAATTCTGTACGTGGTAGGATAAGTAGATTCTTGCTGGACAGTGTTGTTCAAAGTGTTACGTTCAGTGTGCAGCTTGCATCGGGGGAGGCATGTTAGCTTTATATGTTTACAATTGTTGTTACGAGTTTCACCTTTGCTTTCATTTCCACCACTGGCAGTAAACATTGCATAAAGAGTTTTTAAAAGTCCTAATTTATTTTTGGTAAATTTGACTCCAAGAAAGTGCACACTCACAATGTTGACTTTTTTGAGCATTCTGTATGTATATTAAAAATGTTGAAACTTCTTCAGTGCATGAAGCGATGTCCTTTTTGTACATCTGCATTTGTAAAAGGTAAAATTCTCAAGGCTCTTGGGTGATCTCAAGGCTCTTTGGGTGATCAAGTATGTGGTGATGACCGCCCAGTTTTTGATCCATCTCATCAAAAGATGTGTCTATTGCAATGTTATAAAGCAGAGTGCACAAAATTTCCATCTATGCCAGCTATGTGTGTTTATACATTTTGCTTATTGTCCCTTTTCTTTATGAATATGGTTCATAACTGCTAACCCTTGCTCAGAACTATTATACCCTTATGAGAGTCATTATTATACCTGAGCATTTAGGCCTGCAAAAATACGTATGTTATTACTGCATATTTCCTTGCAGAAAGTGGTCCTATGAAGTCTTTTATCATATTTTTGTATATTTCTCAAATAAATCCCATTTTAAAAAAATAAAAAACCCATCCCCACAGGGGAGAATGAGGCAAAGGTAAAATTGTAAGTAAATATCTTTTAAATTTTTTTTCCAGAATTGTATTTCCAACATTTTGACCTTTTGGGATTTTGGCATTCAGGATTACATCTTTTGGGGTAATGATCCAAACCTATCTGTTTTAGGCCTCTCCCAGATCCCTGGGTCTCCTCATCTTTCTTTTTTTAATTTTTTATTTTAAAAAGAGTAGTACATGAAAAACAAACAAAGAAATAGAACAGTAGCAGCATACCAGTATCACAAACATAAACAAATCAAAGCAAGAACATTCAAAGTGATACACATCCTCATCTTTAGAGATAATTCTGTAGAATAAAGAATGAAAATAACCATAATTCGTTCAAGCCAAGCAGGTGACCACAAACCAGGCTTTCCACAGTTTAGTTCTCCTGCTTGGGTCAGGGTACACACTAGCTTAAATTGTTCAGAAGCCAGAATAATTTATAGTCTGTGTGAAAATAACTTGAAGCAGCAGTATCTTTGCAGTATATGCAAGCTCCGTGAGAGGAGGAAAGACCAGACGTTTCTTTGTGGCCAGGCACGGCACCAGATGTGTGACAGGTTTGAGGGAATCCAGTTCCCGTGTATTCAATTCCCACACAGCAGAATAATCCTGGCCTTTGTCTCTGCCCCCACTTCTTGCGCCTTCCTGCCGGATGAGAGACTTAACTGATCAATGAATGCTGGAGAAGAAATTGGGTTTGCTTCACTCCCTCCACCCTCTCCCATTTGCAGAAAGCCCTGACTTCTAAATAGCTTTTCTCTGCTTATCCACACAGAAAAGTTACTAGGTTCTATCCCAATCATAATAACAATCAACACCTACAAAGCTCTTATAATATGCCTGATACTCTTTCAAGCATTTCAGAGGTATTAATTCATTTAATTCTCATAATAATTTTCTATGAGGTCTATTATTATTACCATCTCCATTTTACAGATGAGAAAACAGAGGTTCAGACTAATTCAATCAACTGTCCACAGTGACACAGCTGCCAAGTAGCAGAGATGAGATTCATACCCAGGAGGTCAGATTCCAGTGGCCTTGCTTAAAACCACCGTGCAAACTGTCTCTGGTGACTCTGCAAGTGCGTGGAGTAGGTTTGGGGGACGTTTCGGAGAACCATGCTGAGGCTCTGTGTTGAGCCGTGTTTCCATCCTTGGCCTAAACTCCTAGAGCTTTGCAATAACCATTCTCAACAGCCCTCTGAAGCCAGGCAAGGCCAAAGGCACAGACTGATGTGTCACTTGAGTGTGTACCCAAAGCCACCTGCTGGACCCAACTGGAAGGAGCCTGGCTGTCTGCCACACACTCAGCTGTTACCCTAATTCATTCATTCAGCCCCAGAGGCAGCATAGAAAGCATAATGGGCAACTAGGGAAGGTACATGATACTACTTGAGAAAACAATTATAGTAGTAACAGCAAATATTTGCATACTCCCAAGCAATGTTCTGAGACCTTTATTTCACATGTGTATATATATATATATATATATATATATATATATATATATATATACTGATTTAACCTACCACATCCCTACAGGAAAGCATTATTTTTATTCACCTGACAGACAAAGAAACTGAGACAGAGAAGGTAAGTAACATACCCAAAGTCACACAGAAAGTGAATGATGACACTGAGCTGGGTGGGAATCCACACACTCCATTAGTAGGAAACCAAAATAGAGGGGGAAAAAGAGATGAAAGGAAGACAGAAAGCAAGAAAGTCAAGGCTTTGGAGTGACATATGAGCTTGGATTCTAGCTCTGCCTCTTATTACTAATGTGACACAGGTTGCATAAAATTTCTGGGCCTTGGTTTCTTTCTCTGTAGAAAAGAACAAGCTCTCTAGCTGAGAGAATTAGGTGTGGTGAAAATTAAGCAACACAATCTATGCCAGTTTCTAGAAAATGTGATAGAAAATCAAGTCACATCATTTCCTCCCTCCTGCTACCACGTGCTAGATCCTCCATGCAGCCCTGGACATGCAAAGTTGCCCCAACATCTCATCCCTGCCAAGGATGTCCCTGCCTTACAGGGCTGGATGAAGCTATGGAACAGGACTGGAACTTGAGGTGAGACCCATGGTGAGGGAGGCATGAATGAACCCAGTGCTATGGAGGATGGAGCCAGGCATTCCTGCTTCTCTGTGGGCTGGCCACTGGGTCTGGGTATCTTGCAGGGTAAATGGGAATTTTCCAGGTGAGGAATGGGAGGAACTATTCCCATCCAACTTCAAACGTTTTTATAGCCACCATTGTGAAGTTCAGCCCCAGCATTTAGATTCTGTCTTTTCTTCCTGTGACACTGTAGGAGGTTAAGAAGATCTGTTGCACAAAGTTTTCATTGAAGGATATCACAGGTCAACAGCCAGAGAGTCAGCCCCACCCAGAGGTCTGTTTGTGGGTCACGTCTTAAATTGTTACTGCTTTCTCATAGTACAACAGGCAGCTCAAGGAGCTGTTTTACATTCTAAATGCCTAAAGATTACAATCCATTATAGGAGTGTCTTTTTTCTGGCACTAAAATAATCCTAGGGAAAGCTGCAGAATTATTCGCCTGAAGCTATAAATCCCCTATTTATTTCTTGATGAATTTACAATGATAACTTGTAAATTTCTCCCACACCTACCTACCTACACACACACACAGACACACACACACACACACACACACACACACACACACATATCACCACAACCACCGCCACCAGCGCCACAACACACGTGGGCCCTGTCTCACTGGAAAATTAAGCCAGACAGTTGATTATACCATTGACAGAAACATCATAATGCCTCTAACGTTAGTGAGTATTGCTTACCTGCCAGGTTCTAGTATAGGTTTTATGTTAAGTGTAAACATTCATGATCTTGCTCCGTCTCCATGGCAAACACATGAGGTCAGTTGTATTGCTCTCATTTTACATCAAGTGCTGGGATGAGGCTCAGAGCACCTGAAAGAGGTAAGGCCATGTACTGAAGATGCAGAGCTAGCAAGCAACGTCAAGACTCAGGCCTGAGGCCATGGGGTGGCAGCTCCCTGTTTGTAACTGCAAGTTAGAAAGAGATCACACTGGTATCCTCAAGAGCTGTTGTTGTTTAAACCACAAAGACCGAAGCACTCACATGTGAAGGGGAATTACAATGGGGATGCCCCAGAACTGTAGGTAGAGCATGGTTCAGCATAGGAGCTTGTAGGAGCTTGTAGTACTTTAAAATTCAAATGAGTAAGAGTCCATTTCAGCTCTCACTCAGGACCATGGATGGGAGGTGATGTACCAGTGGAGAGAAGCTCAGTAAGTGATGAATGGACACAAGGAGGAAGGGGAGAAAAAGAGATGCTGTGGTAATTGAGGGTAAGAAGGAAATGGGAAAGTTAGCAAGTTTGCCAGAAAATAGAAGTTCAGAAAGCAGCTGCTAAGGCAAGTTAATAAGTTCTGCCCAATGGCACATTCCTCACCCCAGGCCCTAGGGACAATCCAAGAAAATGGAATGCCAGTCCTTACTCCACGTCTCTTACAGGAGCTGCCCCACTCAGGCTACTATCTGTAACAGTGCCCAATAAATCTGGGGCTCTTTGTACTCCACACTAAGCCTCATAATGAGATTCTATGTGGGCAAAACCTGAATAATTCTTCAAAAAGTATTCCAACTACTGCACTAGGCAGAGTGCTATGAAATAAAAGTACAACAATGAGCAAATGCTTGTGGGAGATAGACAAATAAATAAAATATAAAATACATTATATAGTCCTACATACAACAGAGAGAAAAAAAAGTAGAAAGGTGCTAGGAGTTACCTAATGAGAGATGAAAACTGTTTGGCTTTCCATAGGAAGACCTCATAAAGTATCATATGAATGTGACAATAAGCAAAGACATGAAGATGTTTAGGGAATAATGGGGGCAAATGTTTTCAAGCAGAAACAAGACTAGCATGTGCAAAGGCCCTGGGGCATCAATATGTCTGATAAAAACTACCAAGGTCAGGATAAAATGAGCAGGAAGAAATACATAAGGCCAGAGAAGTGAAGAGGTGGGAAGGTTTGAAGCCATGGTGGGAAATTTGGCTTTGTTCTGAATGAGATAGGAAACCACTCATGATTTCTGGGCAGAGACCTGACACAAAGAGATTTTGGCCAGCATTACTCTGGCTATGAAGCTGAAAATAAACTTGGTACAAAAAATGAAGCAAGAGGCCACTTCAGGGACCCAGGTGAAATACAAGCAGGACTTGGATCCAGGTAGTAGCAGAGATCATGAGAGGCGCTGAGTCAGGAAAGGCCAAAGCACTCAGTATGAAATGTGAGGGGGAGAAGGAATAAAGGTGAATTACAATGCCGTCCACACCCCTGCTCTGAGTGCACGCAAGGAGCCTCGTAAGTCCTGAGAAGTCTAAGTGACATTTTAGTCTTCACTTTTGTTTCCCTTAAGGTGTGTGATTTGGGGACATTGTAGGGACAACAATGTTCAGGAGGACAGGAATCCCCCTTTGGAGTTAAATTCTTCCAATCAATTATATGTTGGCCGAGTGGGACCTCATTTAATCCTCTCCACACCTCCGGGTGGGAAACCACACAACCATCACTTTATAAATAAATGTTCAGGAGCTTGTCCAGGATCACACAGCTAAAAAGCAACACTCAGTCCCGAAGCCCAGCTCTCCTGAATGCATTGCCCTATGGCTACCTCTGTGCTTTGGGTTTTGCCAAAGTTCATTCAACAAATAATTAGAGCATCTGTAGGGTAAATAGTAGGCACTGTGTTCATATCTAGGGCATAACATTAGTCCTGCCCATTGGCTGTGAATTAATGGTAGAGTCAGGGTTTCTCAATCCAGGGGCTTTTTGCTTCATTTTTGCTATTGAAAGTGTGGTTCAGGGACCAGCAGCAGGGGCTTGGAAGCCTGTGAAAGATGCAGAATCTCAGAATCTCAAGATCACCCTAGACCTGCCAAATCAGACTGCACAGTAACACGATCCTGAGTGTAGGGTAGGTGAGCACAGCAAAGACTGGTACCGTATGCGCTGCCCTGCTTCTCACAAGAAACTCAGTCCTGGCCGTTAGGGGTTTCGGCTTATGTGATGGCTTATGTGGCGGGAAAGACCCTGTCCCCTCCACTGTCTACACTGGGAAATGCACAGTTCTGCACCCTGGGGAGGACAGGGACCGACTGTGTATCTTCTATTCACTATTCATCCTCCTCCTTGTATTCCTTCCACATGGGCAGTCACATCCTGCTCCCGGAAAACTGCTCAAATTCAGCTCTGGACCTACTGGTTTGGAACCAGCATGCTGACCTGGTGCAAATGAAGTCAACATAGCCTGGGCCTCCAGCTGGGTGTGGCAGAATTGGCCACAAGCAAAGAAACAATAAAAAAATCTCTAACATGTGCCAAGGGAGGGATTATCATATGGGCTCTTGCTTTTTATGAAATAGGAAAAGTGGATTTTTCTAGTTGGTTGCATTTGATTGTTTTTCCTCCATTTGTTTTAAAGTTGAACATCTGATCTGGCAGGGACTTCTCACATTCAGCTGAAAAAAAGATGTCTTTTGAGCTCCTCTCCCAGCCTTCCATCACAGGGGAGGGGGCTGGAGGGCTCAGAGCATTACTCCATCACTGCCACACTTCACAGCCCTTGGCATGGACCAACCTATAATTCCTTCTCATCCTGCCCATGGGAACCCACCTAAAGACCTCTTCCTTCTGGGTCTATTAAGTCACTCTGTATATGCCCCCCGCCATAGTTGCACTGTTCCTTTCTATTACCTTTCAGTCCTTTTGTAGAGCTGGCCCCTCTCTCTACTATAGATTGCTACTGCTGCTTGGAAGCCAAAAAGTGGACATTCCAACAGGAGCAGAGGCCTAGAAACCTTCCCTATCCAAATCAAGAGTCAGCACAACTGTCATTGCTGTCTCCATGGCTCTCTTAAGTCTAAGGGGCTGGAAGGCTCAGAAACAGAAAGGCGGTGGAGAGGGATAGGGCAGCGCATACGGTACCAGTCTTTGGTGTGCACACCTACACCCTGGATCTTGTTACTGTGCAGTCTGATTTAGGGTGACCCTGAGAATCTGAGATTCGGCATCTTTCACAGGCTTCTGAGGGGTGCCCCTGCTGCTATTCCCTGAACTACACTTTGAATAGCAAAAATAAAGCAAAAAGTCCATGGATTAGGAAACTCTGATGCTACCATTAATTCACAGCAAACTGATAAGACTGCAGTTCTCAAAATGTGGTTATTGTGATGTCCCTTAAAAAATAAATGGTGTGGTCAAGGTCAAGTAGGTTTAGGAAATACTGCATACTTTATGAGTATACTGCCCCTGCTAGCAAAGTCTCTGTCTGAAAAGTTTTGTTTCAATATTGTGTAATATTGTTTAACTCTGCTTACCCTGGCAGTATGTACGCTTAGAATCAGGAGACAGTTAAACCTGCAGACAGCACCCATTGCTAAGCACAGACCCAGCGAAGGGATTTCTCCAAGGGTCTTGAGGTTATTTGTCAACAGGAATCTGGGAACATATCAACTTCTGAATCCTTAGGTTAAAGCTACTCAGGAGAGAGAACCAAGGATAATTAGGCACTTGCCCATTAGAGGGAGAAAAAACTAGCACTCCAGCCCTCCCATACCCTCTGTTCTTCTTTACTCAGAATACTTCCACAAGCATCCCAGGGATTCACAGGCCTGCAGCCCACCTACACCTGTCTCCAGCAAACATTTGAAGAAGATCCAGGGAGCAGGTTATAGATGCAGCAACGAGACTGTAGCATCCCTGCACACATTTGTCACAGGTGTTATACACCAGGCTTGTTGGGAGGTAAATCTCTCCTATTCCCAATATGATTTGTAGCTTTTCAGCTACTGAAACACTAGCCATATGCCATCCTCATGGCAATAATTCTCTTCTGTTCACCAAAGGACCTGTTACTGCCTAGGCATAAGTCTTCTTGCCTAGGTGCATCTCCTCCTCCCTCTTTTACAGGGAAGAAGGAGAGAGACCACCAAGGTATTCTCTCCTCTGACCAAGATCTGGTAACTGCCCCTCAGCAAGGTCTCTGTTCTAGAGGGGTGGAATAACAGGGCACACTTCCAGTACCAGAATTCTGGCACCACCGAGACTTGTAGCAGATGTCTCCTACAGGACCTAACCTTATATCATATATAGAAGGAATTCATTGAGGGCTAAAATTTTGTGGGTTTAAGGAACAAAACCAGGACTCCTGATGAGCCCAGGAAAGTTGGAGAAATAATTTCTCTTTCTATCCTAATCCTAACTTTGGAAGCTTTCTACACCAGTAAGGATGGAGAGCAGGCAAACCCAACTTTTGTTCTCCTCTTGCCTTATATAATTCATACTATCAATGACCTTAAAGCCAGAATGGAAAACAGCTATCATGGACTCCAAGGGAAAGAGTTACATAGCATTGCAGGAACTTTGCCTTCATGGCTTTTCAGGAAATCTGGAGCAGATGTAGCAACAAAGTAAAAGACTTACAGTGTGCTTTATTTATACAGACTAATGTTATGAAAAATGCCGTGCAACTTAAAGCTACAGCATCAGCAGCATTGAATCTCTGGGACAGCAGAAAAGACAGACACTTGCAGCCCAAAATGTTCTAAATATTCAAGCAAAAAGTATAGTGATTGCTATGGCTTGTATCTAGATATCCCCCCAAAGCCTTGTGCATTCATAGATGGGGCCCTTCAGAACTGGTTGGATGTAGAGCATGTTGTACTGGGATTAAAGGTGTGTGGTACTAAATTAGTCCACTGATTGGAATTAGCATAGTTAGCAGATAATGGAAGACCCACCCTGAGTGTGGGTGGCACCAATCAGGTCTTATAGCCTGGATGGACTATAAAGGGAGAGAGAGAAGGCAACCTTGCTGTTGTTCTTGTTGCTGTTGCTGCTGCTACTGCTGCTCGCTACTTCCTGCTCCCTGCTTCTGCTTCCTGCTTCCTGCCTGCCATGCCATGAACTCTTTGTCCTCCGTGATGGCCCTCGCTATGCCACCGTGCCTCAGAGCCAGCTGACTACAGATTGAAACCTCTACAAACTGTGAGCTAAATAAACCTTTCCTCCTTTAACTTTAGGCATGGGATATTTTGTCTCAGCAAAGAAAAAAGTAGCTAAGACTAGTGGAATTGATTGTCCTATTAACACTAATTCACCAGCTGTAGCCCAGTGAAGTTGCAAATTAATAAATGCAATGGTGAGAGTTTGCATTTTTTTCTACAATCAAATTTTGTTGATACATTTTAGGTATATATAATGATCACATTCATCACAGAGAATTTGTACCTGTAGATGATATAACTTGTTCTTTTTTCCATTGTCCTACCTTCCCTCAACCCCTAGTCCTCTCTCCCATTTACAAAAGCTTTGCTTCCCTTTTTTCCCTTTTTTTTTCTCATTATTTACTCTTCCCTTCTTTCCTGTCACCCTTTCTCCTCCCATGTTCCCTGCCCCATTTCAACATTTTCTTCCTATTTCACAATATCTACTACACATTTTGGTCCTTATTTACACTTTTGCTTTCTCACACCAGAGAAACAATGTGGTATTTACACATGTGTGCCCATCCATTTACCTAGAAATGTCTCAAATTTATCTTTCTTTATGGCAGAGTAGTATTCCATTGTATTTTTTTCAAAAACTCACATCTCCTTTATCCATTCTATTGATGGGTATTTGGGCTATTTCCAAGACTTGGCTATTTACAAACTGTGCCACTATAAACATGGATGCACATATGCCACTGTGTTATGATGCTTTTAATTTTTTCAGGACAATACCAAGAAGGTGAATAGCTGGGTCAAATTGGTTTGGATCTTTGATGTCCTCCAAAGGCAATGTGTTAAAGGCTTATCACAAGCCAGCAGCGCTGTTGGGAGGTGGTGGGAACATCAGAAGGATGGACTTAGTGGAAGAAAGGTATATCAGTGGGGGCATGCCCTTGACAGGGGTACTGGGACCCCACTCATTTCTCTCTGTTTCCCAGTAACCATGAAGTAAGGAACTTTGCTCTACCACACACTCCCAGCACAATGCTCTGCTTTGCCACAGGTTCAAAAACAGACCCAACCAACCATGGGCTGAAACCTCTGATGAACAGCTCCTCCTTCTAGTCTGTTTACATCAAATATTTTGTCACAATGATGCAAAGCTGACTAACACAGCAATAAACTGCCTAAACTATTTATTTAGTAATGATTATCTGGCTCCCCTAGGGCAGGGAAGAGCTGAGGTAGGAGGTGGGAGACAGAGAGCAGAAGCAGATGCTGAAGTTGATCAACTTTCTGGGGTCTTAAAGGGGGAAGTTTGGAGTAATAAGAGTGTGAAGTTTCCCAGAGGACTTTTACCTCTCTTCCTGTCCATCCTCAACTGAAAGATCCTCGTACCTGATCTTGCTGACTAGTAAATCTAAATTTTTAGGGTCTTTAATGAGTCTGGTCCTCTCATTTCATAAGTGAGGAGACAAGTGCAGAGAGCTCAGGTGACTTATGTACACACAGAGCCATTAATGATGGACTTTGGGAGTATAGAATTCCCCTCTCTGATCGAACTCCACAGAATTATCTTACTGCCTAGTACCTCTCACCTGCTATCCTCCATTAGGCCCCTGACCTAGGAGAGAGGATGAGAATGAAGGGAGGAGGAAACAGGCAGATAGCAATAGTTAGAAAAGATAAATTCAATTTAATCAACATTTTGTCCAGTGTTGCCTAGGGTGCCTACTTTACAACCAGATACCATCCCCTATAAACATCACAGCTACTATTTTCAGAAATGGTGCCCAAGATGGAGGAGGCTTTTCTCTTTCAAAGTTGATTTTGTATGGTATTCTAGACTGGTGAGATGAAGAAGCAGAAGCCCAGAATACAGAATATTCATCATTTCCTGCCACCTTTGACAGCTGTTCCATACTTCCCAACTTCCCGTTGACTACAAAAGCATTTCATTTAGCCCAGCTCCTTATTTAAAAATGGAAATGTCTTCTGCAAAAGTTAATCCTACCAGTCAGTCACACCTCAGTATGAATTACTGTTACTCACCTGATCAAACTGCTTAATTAGTGGTTGGGAGAGGGAGCAAAGATTTTAGAACAAAAGCACTTGGGAAAGGGGCCTCAGTGGCCTATTAATTATGCATTTCTTTAGAAAGCTAAACTGTTCATGGTGCTACATTAAGCATACCAGATAAGGGTGGAAGATGTCTTTTCTAAGTATGTTTGAAAGACTAAAGGGCAGTTTATAAAAATTGATAAATATGAATACTTTTTTTTTAATAAAAATAACTTCAAGGCAAAAAAGACAATGAGTAGAACCAAAAGACAAATAATAAACAACAAAAAATTAACAGAGTTAATTTTATACAGAGTTTATCTTCCTAATATATAAAGAACTATCAGAATCTGTAAGAAAAAGAACAATCAGAAAAATTTAATGTTCGGGGGAAAACAAATGCAGCAGTTCTTAAGCAAATGAAAAGCTGCTCAATTTCCACTGTAACAAAAAAATGCAAATTAAAATACTCTCAATACCATTTTTCACCTATTAAACTGACACAACTCCAACAATTTGTGTGTATATTTTATTGATGAAGCTGTAGAGAAACCATTACTCTCCTTCATTCCAGATGATAATACAAACTTGGACTAGTCTGCTGGAGGAAAATTGAGTAAAATCTATCAATACAAATGGATAAAATATATGATTCTGTAATTTCATTTGTAGGATTTTTTTCTAAAACTATGCTTACATATTTTCAAGACAACTTATATCCAGGTTATCAATTGAAGGAATAGTGAAATACTATAATAAGGAAAGATTGGAAACAACCCAAATAACCATTGATAAGGACTGGTTAAATGAATTACACTATATTCACACTGCAGAATGCTATGGAGCTATTAAAGAATGAAGTTGCTATCTATCCACAGATACAAAAGTATCCCCAAGGTATATTTTGAAAAGAATAAGCTGAAAACTGGGTAGTGTGTTACAATTTTGATTATGCAGCAAAGTGTAGTAAAGAATGCAAGAACCTTTATTCGTGTTTATTTGCACAAACGTAAAGAAACTCTCGAAGTTTACCTAAGAAACTAATGGCAGAGGTGCCTTGGATGGAGTTGGAGTTGGGAGTAGACCAGGGCAGGGTAAGAAGATTTTGAGTCACATAAAAACAGCAGTCTCCCTTCATGCACGGTTTTGTTTTCCAAGGTTTCAGATGCCCATGTTTAACCATGGTTCAAAAATTCTAGACATCAATAATTCCTAACTTTTTCATTGTGCATCATTCTGAGTAATACGATGAAATTTCATGCCACCCCAATGCATCCCACACAGGATGTGAGTTATTCCTCTCTCCAGTGTATTCACTCTGTATACTACTCACCTGTTAGTCACTTAGTAGCTGTCTCAGTCATCTGATCAACTGACACAGTGTCACAGCGTTCAAATAGCCCTGATTTTAATTAATAATGGCCCTGTCTTTGTTACTTATCTCTCGTTGCTGAGAAGAAATACCTGACACCCAGGATTAAGGAAGGAAAGGTTTATTTAGCTCACAGTTTGCGCAGGTTTCAGCCCATACTCAGCTGGCTCCAAGGCAGGGTGACACAAGGCAGAGGGCAACAGTTCATGGGGGTGGAAAACAGCAAAAGTAGCAAGAGCATAAAAGGGGGGAAACAAACCTCTTTCCCTTCCTTATATTGTATTCCAGCTATCCACCCACACCACACCATCTCTGCGCCCTCTTCTTGCACAGGTTCAGGATGATACAAAATAAGGATTCTGCCCCCTTCTCAGTCACTTAGTTAACCTTCTAAACGTCTCAAATTGACACAGTGAACAACATCCCAGAGTGGTAAGGGCGTGTCCTCTTCACCCCAGGATGCAGAACTGCTGAGTCACTTAGTCAAGCCTCCAGACTCCTCAGGTTGACACAATGTATTCACTATAACAGCCCCAAAGTACAGGAGTAGTGATACTGGCAATTTTATAATGCTAAGTTGATGTAATTGTTCTATTTTATTTTTGCTGTTAATATCTTAGTGTGCCTAATTTATAAATTAAACTTTAGCATAGGCATGTATGTTTAGAGAAAACACAGTACATATAGGGTTCAGTAGTTTTTATGGTTTCAAGCACCCTCTGAGGTCCTTGGAACATGCTCTCCAAGGGATGGAGGGGGTACTGTATATTACCTACTGAAAAAATTAATTTATACAAAGTAATAAGATACAAACTTTACACAAGATACAAACTTTATACCTCAAACAGCATACAGTACCCAAACACAAAGATGAGCCCCAGTTCCAAGCAGAAAATGAAATAATCAAGCCCAGTGGCAAGTTTCAGTCCAGCCATATTCCTTTTGCTTGAGGTACCCAGCACCAGAATCTATGTACCTGGACCTGCCAAGTCCATCCCAAGAGCAAGAGCCCAGCCAGGCCTCCTCCAAGCTGTACTCACTGAGCTTCCCACCTTTAGAAATTCAAAAAATATGTCACCATGGTCACCGTAGATAAGTTTCATTGCATACTGGCAACCAAAACTCCCAGCAAGTCCTTTCTGCTGCTGTCTCCTGCCTTCTGTAGGCATCTGTATTGGGAGCAAGGGACAGAGACAGCACAGAATCTGCTCTGAGATCCAGTAGGGTTCCTTCCCAAAACCACTTGCATTAGTTCCGATTCTCCCCAGAGATCCAGAAACAGGAACTTCTCCTGACCAAGCCCTACCTCCTAGCACAAGTCAGCTATAATGTCCCTATAATTCAATCACCTTCCAAACACATGAAGCTTTGGGGGCCATTTTAGATTTAAACCATAGCATTCCACCCTCATCCCTAAAATAATCACATGCATCTCTTCATGCAAAATTCATTCTGTCTATCCCTAAGAATTACCAAAGTTTTAAAAGTTTCAGCAGTGCTTAAAAGTCCAAGTCCAAAGTCTCCTCAGAGACTCAAAGGAAATTGTTACCTGTGAGTCCCTGTAAAACTCAAAAACAAAGTTAAACACAGGTGACATAAAATGGCACGGGATAAACATTCCCATTCCAAATGGGAAAGACAGGTGGATAGGAAGAAACCAGGTGAGAGTAAGGTGGAAACCCAGTAGGATAAATATTAAACCCTGTAGTTCCATGCTCAGCACCCAGAGTAAAGATGTACTGGCAAGATGTGAATTCCAGAGGGCTTGGGTGGCCTTGCCTCTATGGCATTGCCAGTGGTTATAGCCCTTGTTCTCTCTCTCTCTCTGTCTCTCCATCTCTTTCTCTCTCTCAGGCTATCTTTGCTCATTCCTTGCATCTTTCCTCAGACTTTCCATGTTCTTAGCTTCTCCAACTCCCCAGGATCTCCACAGCACTTTGACCTTACTGTCACAGCTTCACACACTGCCCTCTCAAGAGGCACATTTCCTGGCCTCCTAGGCCTTCTTCTGAAATCTTGGTGGAAGCCTCCCCAGTCCCACAACTCTTATATCATGCATGCCCATAAAACCAGTACCACATAGATGATGCCAAGGTCTGCTACCAACTTGAGCAGTAGCTAGGCCAACCTTGAACCATGACTTCAGAAGCCTCTGAGTGCTTGGTGGTGAGCACCCCAAATCCTAGAAGGCAAATTCCTCAGGTAGCCTACAACATACTACCCTGGCCTCACTTCTTAAAGCAAAGTCATTTTTGCAATTTTGAGCCTGTGAAGGGTGGGGTCTTGCTGGTTCCTCACATGCCCTCAAGCCATTTTTCCTATTGTCCTATTGTAAAGTGCTTGGGTTCTTTTTATGGTAATTTTTCAACAACCAAGCTCTTCTCTGCTAAAGCCTTATATGTCCCAACTTTATAGTAGTTTCCTTTCTGAGGAAAATGTTTAAAATGTTCAGCTGTGCTATTTTTGCTCTTGGTTCTCCATAGAGCTGGCTGAAAGTGCCCAACTCATGCCACAGCCTGACTTTTGGGCTGCCTTGAGATTTCCTCTGCCAGATTAATTAGTCTGCTCCCCTTTATCTGAGTTTCCCATAAAGTCTCAGGACATAAGCAAAATGTAGACAAGTTTTCTGCCAGATGGTAAAACACACAGTCTTGAGTCCAACTGCCAATGGAGTTCTTATTTCCAAATGAAACCTCTTAAGCCTTGTCACAACCATTTGCTTTTTTTTTTTTTTTTTTCCGGAAACCAAGAATCAAACTTAGGACCTCACCCTTGCCAGACAGGCACTGTGATGTTAAAATATTTGCATTTTTATTAGCATTCTGGTCTGAGTTCTGACCAGAATCTTACATCAAACTTGTATCACAGCAGTCTAGCCTTGTTACTCCAGTGTTACTCCAGGCAGTATCTCCAAACCTTCCCAAAGTCCTCCTACAAACCACTTTCAAAGGCTTCTGAACCACATGGTCAGGTTGTATTTCAGCAATGGCCCCATTACTGGTACCAGATTCTGTCTAAGTCACTTTCCTTGTTCTTGGGGTGAAATATCTGATACCTGTAATTAAAGGAGAAGAGGATTGTTGTAGCTCGTGTTTCAGCCCATGCTTAGCTGGCTCCAAGGCAGGAAGACATGGCTGAAGGAACTGGGTAGACGAAAGCTCATGGTATAGAAGTTGGGGAGAGAAGAGGGAAGCCAGGGGAAAAGATATGCCCTCCCAATGACTCATTTCTTCTGACCAGACCTCACCTCCTAACAGCAAGTCAGTTATAGTGCCCTCATAATCCATTCACCTTCCAAACACATGAAGCTTTGGGGGCCATTTTAGATCTAAACCATAACAGGCTACCACAACAGTTTCACATACTGGGTGGTTTAACCATTAGAAGTGTATTTTCTCATAACTCCAGAGGCTAAAAGTCCAAGACGAAGGTATTGGCATGCTTAGTTTCTTCTAGGTCTCTCTCCTTGGCTTGCAAATGGTTGTCTTCTCCCTGTACCTTCATATAGTCATTTCTTGGTGTATGTCCATGATGACATCCTTTCCTAATAGGATATCAGTCACATTGGATTAAGGCCTTCCCCAATGACCTTGTTTTAGTTTCATCATCTCCTTAAAGATCCTATCTCCAAATATAATCATATCTAAGTTACTGGGGGTTAGGATTTCAACATATGAATTTGGGGATACATAATTCTACCTTTAACAACCCCTCTCATTCTGCTTCTGTCTAAGATTGCCCATGTTTGCCTCTGGTTAAGGATCCATGGTTCTTGGCAGTTCTTATCATCATCACAGATCAGGTCAGATGGAAGCAGGGTTGCTCTCACACACAACCTCTTCCACATTGTTCAAAGCCCACAGCTAGTTCTCCCTCAGTTCACTTTGAGATCTCTAGAGGCTTCCCCATCACTACAAATGGAACCCTTATCGCCAGTCTCACTTTTCCTCTCCCTTCTGACACCAGTTGGGCACCTCTCCCTCCTCCCCTTCTCCCCAGTTCATTTCAGGATTACTACGTGTAGGAAACCAACCTGACCTATTTAGGCTCTGACCCACTTACAGAAATACCAATTGCAAACACTGTCCAGAAGGAGGAAAAATAGATGACCACAAATTTAACTGATTGTAAAGAAAAAGGAATGTTGGAGAAGCCTTCCTGATTCACCTGCCGCTGATGCTTCTACAAAATGTCCTGAGAGAGCTGCTAAAGAATTGTGAGCAAAGCTCCAGCACCCCCCTTTGGCATCTAAACACTATGTGGAGCATACCAGCCTCGTAAGTGGCCTGAAAATCAATGAAATAGTTCCGTGCACTTTCTTTTGCTCAAAGATGGGGTGAGCATCTCCAGTTGTCTGGAGCAAATGGTCTTTTGCCAGAAATGTGACAACCCACTATATACCTATGAAAGTGGAGGTATCAAGCATGATACTGGGTGAACTTTCCCTATCTTCCTCAGACTAACAAAGAGTGAGATAAGCCTGGAGGCTTCTGAAACAGAGTCTTTCATAGTTAATGCCAATTTAGGTAGTCATCTGACTCACAGTGGTGGTTTATGTCCTTTCTCTCCGTTTTTTGTTTGTTTGTTTGTTTTGGTTTGGTTTTTGGTTTTTTTTTCCTGTACCGGGAATTGAACTCACAACCTCGCACTTGCCAGGCAGGTGCTGTGCCACTGAGCTAAATCCCCAGCCCTTGTCCTTTCTCTCTGGGAATGGTCTCTTTCCCAAGGCTAGATATGTCTCTTCCATAACCCTTAACCTCTGGTTTATCAATCCCAGAAAAAAACACCTGATCCAAACTTGAGCCAAATAGATTTTCCTATGGAAATTTAAGCCTTAAGAAGATTAAAAAAAAAAAAAAAAGGCTGAAGTTCTTCAGGATTGTCAAAGAGTCCTGATAAGGTAGCAGCTGAGAACCATTAGCAGGCCTGACAAATCTCTTCTTTTGTTAATTCTAGAACCACTCCAGTCTCCTTCCTGTTAATTTCCCATTTGGCTTGTATTTACCAGGATCAGTTTCTGTTTAAGAAATCACAGTAATCACAAGGCACATGATTTCATTTTATTAATCTTTTGGTTCTAGTACCTCCACAAGATTTAACATGCGGTAGACATTCAATAACTTTGTTTTAAATTTATGAATGTCCAATATTCCTCTTTGCCAATCAACCTATCTTGAGATAAATAGAGTATCCTGTGGAGCATAGGAAAGTCTTTTGTGCCAACTTTTCTTAATACAACAAATTGTATGCAGATTCAAGTTTTTCCAGACAAAGGAAGACACCCTAAAATTTTCTAGCAAAAGCAATAGCCTGATGCCAGATATGAAGTAACTTAGAGATGGGGTGCATTGGGAAATCAGGATCTCTGCTGACGTGTAAGTTGCTTTCTCAGTGAGATCAGAAGTAATTCTTGGGGCTGGGGATTTAGCTCAGCGGCAAAGCGCCTGCCTGGCAAGCGCAAGGTCGTGAGTTCAGTTCCCGGTACCGGAGAAAAACCAAAAAAAAAAAATAAAAAAAGAAGTAATTCTTAGAGGGTATGGGCAATTCTCTAGTTGGCTGGAATCACAGCCATCCTTTCTGATATGTTGTCTTTGGCTGTAAATTCATCCATTTATATACTGTATTCACTGGGGTTCCTCACATTTTATATTCTCTCCTTACAACTCCCATCCCTTGCATGACCTCGTTTAGGACCTGGGGTATCCATCTATCCACCAACCATTCCTCTATCCATATCTTTATCCATTCTTCCAGTCACTCTCCACCCACTCGAGGTTTAGTGTTCACTGAAATGCTGACTAAACCTCTGGATTCTTCCTTTCTGTAACTGTGCCAGATCCAACAGCAACATGAGTGGAACAACCTCCCCAGATCTCCCACCCAGGCCCTCCACTCACCCCTAGAGTTCTACAGAATCTTTCTCAAGATCATTTAGTCCCTGCCCTCTCGAGTCTCTAGTCCGCACTTTCCAAGATACCAATTTAACTATATCACTTTCCTATTCAAAAACCTTCAAAAACCAAAGCTCAAACACTTAGCTCAGCATTCAAGAACATAACTGAACCCAGCCTGGCTTTTAACTTTTATCTGAATTCCTCCAAAAGCATTGCTCAGATGGTTAAAAGCCTGGAGAATTTAGAAGCTGTATTGCCAACATGTGGGGAAAAGAAACCAATGCAGAGATAGCAGAATGAAGAGATGGAGAGCATGAAATGCCCAGTGACATTGCTTGAGACCGGAGATTTGACCTCAGGTTAAGTTTATGTCTCAAATTTTTGGCTATAACATCCTCTTCATCTTATTACCTCCTTCACAATCAAAAGATGGTTAATACATCCACTTATCTCCTTTGGTCTGTTTTTAGACCCTGACTCTGCCTTGAAGCCCTTGAGGACATGGCAATGGCTTTTGCCTCTTGCCTCAATTACTTATAACACTATGGTCTGTATCCCTCACATGAGCCTTGCCACACACTGCCCAGTGACAGCTATTTATGGGCCTTTGTATACAAGAGAGGGATTCTGATAATTACCAGACCCTTTACAGCATCCCCCATCCATTCCAACTCACTAAAAGAAATATCCGATTCTGTGGTCAGAGGAGCAGCCTGGAGCAGCCACAGGAACTAGGGGGAGTAGAGACTACTCAAGCAACCTGAGCTAACAACCTAAGTGTCCCTTTCAGACACCACTCTGACTGGGCTTTGCACAGCTCCCTGCATCTAGTCTGGTGGAGCTTCCTGCCCACAGGGACCTCTGAAGGGAAGAGGAGAAAGAAGAGTTTAGAGCAGAAAGAAGGAGAGAGAAAGGAGAGGTGAAAGTCAGAGGAAGAGAAAGCCACACTCTCACAAAGGCCATGACTGTCTGATGGGCAGCACCCATGAGATGAGGCCATAGGACACGCAGACCAGGGAGCATGAGCCACAGGCCGGCTGGGAGCTGTGCCACAGCGGCAGCTCTGCTCCCTCTGCTCACTGGGCCCTTTCCTCCACTGAATCTCAAGTTGCTTCCAAGACAAGCCTGCCAACAAGCTCGTGAGGGCAAAACCCACCGAGGGCAGGTTCAGCAGAGACGATCTCATCAGCAGTGTCTGCTCTGCATTCCTCAGCCTGCCCTCCTCCTGCAAAGGTCAAGAAGCTCATAACCCTTGGAAGCCCAGGTGGCTTGACACAGTCAGCACAGGGCACTTTATACACCCAAATCTGGACTCCAGAGAGGAACAGCACTGCTTGAATCTGTCTCTTTGGCTGCCCCCACCACTGCCACTCAGAGCCCGTCCTAAGACAGAAAAACCACAGAATGTGAGACACAAACAATATGCGTTATATCTGAGTTACAGGTGGCCAAGCTCTGTCACTCTCTTAGCCTGGCAAGGGTTTAGAATGGTGTTTCCTGAGGGCTGGCCATAAGCTCCAGGAGGAAGGATATGGAAGATCAAAACCCATGTACCCAATCCCAGGAGCTCCGCTTACAGATGTCCATTCTAGTTTCCAAGGGATTGGCTGTTTGTTTGTTAGTAAGTTTACTGGTACAATCTAGATATACATAAGGATTAAGTTTATCATGGGGAATTTGTACCTGTATATGATATGTCTTGGTTCCTCTTTTTTCCATTCCCCTCCCCTCCCTTCAACCTCCCTTCTGCTCCTTATTTACAAAGCTTTGTTTCCATTTTATCTTTTTTTTTCTCATTTTTTCTTTTTCCTTCCTACCTCCCCCATTCCCACTTCCTTCCGTGTTAACCATTTTTAAGTAGATTCACATTGTTGTGCCACATCACTACCATGCATCCAGTTTTCACCTTGTAAAACTAATGCTTTGTACCCCTTAAACAATAACTCCCCTTTCCTCACTCCCACCCTCCCCTAGTAGAGTAGTCATGACTTTCACTGATTCATTTTACTTAGCATAACATTTTCCATGGTCACCCATGTTTTAGCATGTGTCACAAATTACTTCCTTTTGGAAGATGAATCATATTTCATTGTTGTATATATCACATTTGTTTACCCATCTGCCCATCAACATGGGTTACTTCCACCTGTTGGGTACTATAAAAAGCGCTGCTATGAATATGGGTCCAAATATCTGTTCTTTTCCTTGTTCTCGATTCTTTGGGGGTATACACCCATTGGAATTGCCAAATCATCTGATAATACTATTTTAGTCTTTTGAGGAGCCACCATACTTTTCATAGTGACTGCACCATTTTACACTCCAACAGTGTACAGGGTTCTAATGTTTCCACACTCTCACTAACATTTACTATTTTTGCCTGGTTTTAATCCTAGTCATCCCAATGTGCTTCAAGAAAATTCTTCTTTGCTAAGGTCTGGAAACCATTGCTCTAAAGCACCGGGTAGTTTCTGTTCTCTCCCCAAGCTTCTTTCTGTTCCCACCACCCCACCCATACTTTCTGATCCAGAAGTCCAAGGATGAGCACACTCTTTCATCCCACCATCCACCTTCCACCCTGTGGATATACTCAGGCAGTTCCATACCAACCAGGCATACGTCCAGCACGTCTGCATCATCTCCTGAGGCCCTGTATGGCAGATCCCAAAGGTTACACACACTCAGGAAACTAAAGTGCTCACCAGGCAGGTTAATTCCTGAGAGGTATAGTAGCAGCCTGCTGTGAGCCCACATAATGGGAAGAGGAGGCATCAGACTTTCAAGATTACCTCCTCTTCCTGGCTAAGGGCCTCCAGAATAGACACCTATTCATCTCAAGAGCCATGGCTGTAACAGGACATGAAAAAGAACAGTTGTTCAAAACCACTCCATACTACAGGGTATCTGACCTCAGGACTTATGGAAGGCTGAAGATTGTCCCATGCTTAAGAAGTTCACACTTGAAAATCTGAGGCTTTTGAACACATGAACATCTACCTTACATGGTAGAATGGATTTTGCAGAGGAAAGTAAGTTAAGGATGCTGAAGTAGGAGATTTACTGCATTATCCAGATGAGGCTTGTGTAATCACAAAGATCCTTATAAGAGAGAGGCAGAGATCAGAGAAACAGGCAATGTGACAACAGAGACATATAGTAGAGTGATGCATCCACACGCCAAGGAATGAAGAAAACCTCTGGCATCTGGGTAGGCAAGGGATACATTCTAGAAACTCCAAAAGGAAGCAACTTTGCCACCACCTTTATTCTAGCTCTGTAAGAGGCATTTCAGACCTCTGACATCTAAGCCCATAGGAGAATAAATGAGTGTTATTTTAAGCCATATATACATGGTAATTTGTTTTTTAAAAAAAGCAAAAGGAAACTAATATGAAATCTCTCTAGGTCTGTTTCATCGTCCATAAAATGAAGGGCTTTGGGTGCATATTTCCTTCCTTCTTGTCATTATGGGTATAATACAATTTCATGACATAAATACTTTTAACTTCTTTTCTAACTCTTCTGGAGAGAACTTATTGAGCATTCACTGTGTACAAGATCTTATTCTAAGTCCCTTAAACAAGGTTGTATGCAAAGTTCCATTAACAGCTCTTCACAAATTGAGAAGGAAGTCAAAGCCCAGAGAAATAAAGTCATTTGCCCAAGTTCACACAGTTGTAACTGCAAAGTCAGGATTTTAATCCATAGTCTAACCCTGTAAGACCTTTGATTTTAACCATCAAAACAAGGCCACTACAGGTGTCATGGATACAAAGAAGGAGGTCCAGGTCCTGCCCAAAGTGACCTAGCTGGATAGTGTAAAATCTAAATCTTCTAAAGCCATAGCTTTCCCTGACACTGAACCTGATGGTGTAACTCCCAATGCACACTTGGAGAGAGAATAAGAGTTATACAGATCCAGCTGCCTTCTCATTCCTAGAATCCAACTCTTGCTTAGAGACCTTATGCCTTCCCTCCTGTTATGGCTCGTATCTAGATGTTCCCTCAAAGCCTCATGTACTCATAGGTGGGTACCTTTTCAGGGATGGCTGGGTCTGTTGCTGGTGATACTGGAATTAAGGTTGTGTGGCACTAAACTAATCCACTAATTAGAGTTAGCATAGTTCTGAATATGGATAATAGAAAGGCTACCTGGATGTGGGTGGCACCACCCAAAAGGTTTGTAGCCTCGATGGGATAAAAGGGAGAAGGAGGCTTGCTTTGCTGCTGCTGCCTTCTTCCTGATGTGCCAGGAACTGTTTCCCTTCTATGATGACCCTGTGCCATGCCACCCTGTCATGCAGCCAGCCAACAGTGGACTGAAACCTCTACAATCTGTGAGCCAAAATAAACCTTTCTTCCTTAATTTGTGGGTATCAGGTATTTTGCCTCAGCAATGAGAAAGATAACTAAGACTCTCATCACCGTCTCCACTGCACTTTAGGGAGTAAGATAACCATGTCGGTATGCTTTCTCTTTCTCCTTCTCCTTCTCCTAACCTCACCAGCTCAGCCTTGAGTTTGCCACCATAAGTCACTGGCAACTCAAAGAACAGTTTCTGAAAAAACAGACCCTTCTGGCCCAATGGATGTGTAAATTTCCAGCTCCTCTGTACATGTCTTTTACTTTTCGGGGGGGGTGGTGAAAACATTTATTGGTGTTAGCACATTTATGAGTTTAAATAAAAACAAATACATCTCTTTGACTGTAGTTATTATGCTCAGTTTTATGCAATGCAAGTGCTTCAAATAAAAATAGATTGTCTGGAGTGAGTGTGCATCAGTTCCAATAATGACGCGGCTCGTTTCTGTAGCGTGCATCTTTTAGTTAATGATCCCCAGGCTTGCAGAAGGGGAATCACACTGCTTCATGGAGTTTTAGGCTCCATTTTCTGTCTAAATGCTCCAGGTAAGTGTGAATGCTTATTAGTGTCATGAAATGCATCTGGCAAGCAAAGTCTGGCCTTCTCAGGAGAGACTGGCATGTGATTGTGAGAGAGAGCCAGACTGCACAGAAAGCAGAAATCTTTCTGTATGCAAGCCCAGCAGCAGCCCACAAAATGTGTATGCAGCACCTACTATATCCTTACCATTCCAGCCAGGACTAACCCAGGATTGAATAGTCATAATTGCAGAGGTCCTTGAACTCAGCTTATGATTTTCTGACTTTATGATAGCGTGAAAGCAATATGCACTCAGTAGAATCCATACATAGAATTTTAATCTTTTCTTGGGCTCACAGTATGCAGGAGGATATTCTTTTATGAGAACAGAGGCAAGAAGCCACAGCTTTCAGCCAGCCTAGTGAGCATGAAGGGAACAACTGATGCTCTACAGTTTGCAGCGTTACTAAGCTATGGTGTTCAGTGGTTAAGAAGTTTGAGATGCATTTGTTATGTATGACATATTCAACTGAACTCCACTGTCAGTCATCGGGCATAAATACTTATTTAGGCCTAGCTCTTGAATTCAGCTGTGCCTCATGTTAGGCAGAGCATCTCTGTCCTGACTGTCACTCGTTCTTCAGTGAGGTTAAAGACCTAGACCTCACCTTTGGACTATCTGTGTTAAAATACCAGAACCATCGTTTAAAAAGTAAGCAAACATTTATAGAGCATCAGCTGTGTAATAGCAATGTTTTAGGTGCTGAGGCGACAGCATGGAAAAAGTCTTTGTCCTCTAAAACTTTATGTTCTAAAGCAGGGGATATTTGCCTCCAAGACAGCCACACCTCACGAACCTCAGGTTCTTCATCGGTAACATGGGGATATCAGACCTGCTTCATGAGATTGTTATGTAAATTAAATGAGAAAATGCATCTAATGCACTTGGCCAAGGTCTGGCACTCTGTAAACGCTCAGTGCCAACTGTCATCATCATCAGTGTCCATGTACACATTGGACACCTCATAAGTGTCACTTTAGCTTCTTGTTTCAGCCACAGTTGTGGTCAGGTTCACACAGATGCAGCCTAAAACCTGATAATCTTAGGCCCACATGTGAGAGCCTTCACCTCCCACAGCAGGCATGTCTGTTCATGTCAAGCAGAAAGCCTTTTGTCTTTACGCCTGTGCAACTATGGTGGAGTTAGTGTGATGGGGAGAACCTTTAGTCACAGTGTTGTGATAGAACTGTACTCTTCACAAGTACAGTCTTGATGTCCTACCCTCAAACCTATCGTTTCAGTCCATCTTCTGTTACTCTAACTGAATACCACAGAGGAAGTAACTTACAAAGAACAGAGGTTTATTAAGCTCGTGATTGATTCCAAGAGTGTGGTTTCAACATCTGGCAAGAGCTTCCTTGCAGTATCATAACGTGGAGAGGACATCACATGGTGAGAAATACAAGAGATACAAGAGATAGCAACAAACATGGATTCATGAATGGGTTATTCTATTTACCAGCATCCCCATCACCCAATCATCAAGTCCCACCTCGCAAATACTACTGGCATGTGACTTTGTGGATTAAGTTTTTAGCACATGAAATGTGGGGATTATATTTAATCCATCACATTGTGTGAATGTGACCTGATATGGAAAGAGAAACTTTGCAAACAAACACAAGTTAGGATAAGATCGTATGCCTTCAGGGCAGTTCCTAAATCCAGTGTTCTTCTAAGGAGAAAGGGATTTGAAGACACACAGAGAGAAGATGGCCACATGAAGGTAGAGGCAGAAATTAATGTAACCACAAACCAAGGAATGCCAGCCCCACCAGAAGCTAGGAAGAGGCAAGAAAAGATTTTTCCTCTGAGCCTTCAGAGGGAGCACAGACCTGCTGACAACTTGATCTTAGACTTTCAGCCTCCAGGACCGTGAAAGGATACATTTCTGTTGTTTGAAGCCACCCAGTTTGTGGTAATTTGATATGGCGGCCACAGGAAACCCACTCACATGGGAAATTAGGTCTGGATGGAAAGATGCTTCCCCTCATCCACTTTGGACAGTTGGCTCTGGGATGTGTTTTACACAGCTTTTCGATGTCTTACAGCAGTGGTGCTGAACCTATAGCATGTATGCCACAGTCAGCTGTATGTTATCATTGAGAGCTAAAAGATTCGGCATCGCTGTCCTAGGGGGTCTGTCACTCAGCTGCCCAGAGCCAAAACCAACCCAGTAGTGCTTGGCGCTTCCTGTGCCTCACTCCTGCCCTGCGCAGGGTGCCTCAGGTTCCCCTATCTTTTTTTCTTTCCTGAGAAATATCAAACATCTTGACCATCTTGACCATCTGTGAGCTGCCTTTCTGTATTTTGAACATTCCCAAAGCTTTGAACTTTCCTAGGCGTGAAAACAGGTGTTCGGGTTGTTACCTAAGACACTGGCAGAAACCAGCCCCAGTCCTGAGCCACATGCCTGTGCCCTTCCATGAACTCCATTGCTAACCCATCGCTGACTCATGTAGATGTCCCAGCCCTTTCTCTCGCTGCCCTGCACAAGGACCTGCAAGTAAATCCCTCCAATAGACACTCCAAACTGACTGCTGTGGCTTTTTGTGCTTCTTTCTTTGGAATCCTAACTAGCCCCATCTCAGGACGCTTTGGGGAAGCCTCTTGTGATAATTTCCCTATCATCATCTTTGGGGTGACTCCGGCCATGGCTTTAGTCAGGTGAAACACGAGATAGCTTGTATTTGGCACATAGTTGGTGTTTAATAAATATTTATTGATAAATAACTAATATATGAATGAAGACTCAATCATGGCCTCAAGAAGCTTTCAGTCTGTAGTAGCTAAATCTTGGAAACAGCCCAAATGCCCATCAACTGATGAATGGAGAAAGAAGATGTGGGGGTTTTTTTATGCAATGGAGTACTACTCTGCCTTAAAGAAGGATAAACTAGAGACATTTCTAGGTAAATGGATGCACCTTGAGAACATACTTTTTTATTTTAAAGAGAGTAGTAAAAGAAAGAAATAAAAAGAACAATAACAGCATACCAACTTCACAAACATAAACAAAACAAAGCAAGCACATTAAAAGTAATACAGGGTTTCAAAACAAAATGATAAGAATTAACAGTGATTGTTATATTACATATTGTTATCTTCAACTACATTGCTCAGATTACCAGATGTAAGAATGGAAGATTGTTCATTAAAAAGAACAAAGAAATTATTAGATAAAACATTAGAGATAATACAGAGTTTCACTAGACAAGATGGTAGGAATTCACCAGTGGCTGTTCTATTGCATATTGTGGTCTTCAAATCAGTTGCTCAGATTACCTGAGCATGCAAAATTGGTCAGAATATAAAAAAATTTAAGCCTTAACTGTTTCTATCAA
>NW_004955438.1:1945160-1946689 GCF_000276665.1 Chinchilla lanigera | reverse complement strand
TATATATATATTTTATTTTTTAGCTATTGCCTTCCTTCTTTCTTCTTTTCTTCTTTCCCTCATCCCAGTTGTTCCTTCCTTTGAGAAATTTCTTTCCCTTTCATATCATCTATTGTACATTTTGAGTTTTACTTACTCTTTCAGGTTCCTACAGCAGGGAGACAATATAATGTTTACACAGGCATGTCCTACTTATTTCACTATGTGTAAGGTCTCTATTTGCATCCATTTCCCTACAAAAGCCTCAAGTTTATCTTTTTTATAACTGAGTAATACTCTGTTGTATAAAAATACCACATCTTAAAAAAAAAACCCACATCTTTTTTATCCATTCCTCAGTGGATGGGCATTTGGGTTGTTTCCAAGATTTAGCTATAATAAATTGTGCTGCTATAAACATGGGTGCACATATATTGTTGTGGTGTGATGTTTTTAATTCTTCTGGAAAAATTCCCCTGAAGGGCAATAGCTGAATTAAGTAGGACTTCCAATCCTAGTTTTGTGAGGAATCTCCAAACTGATTTCCACAAAACTGGTTTCACCAATCTGCACTTCCACCAACAGTGGTGGAGGTTTCCTTTCTCCCCACAGCCTCTCCAGCATTTGTTATTGGTTGATTTCTTTATGATAGCCATTCTTTCTGGGGTGAGATGGAATCTCAGTGTTGTTTTAATTTGCATTTCTTGAATGACTAATGATGTTGAACATTTTTTCATGTATTTATTCACCATTAGTATTTCTCCATCCTAGAAGTGTGTTTTCATCTCAGATGCCCATTTCTGTATTGGGTCTTTGAATTTTGGAGGCCTGATTTTTTTTAATTCTTTGTATGTTCTAGATAGAAGCCCTTTGTCTGCGGGGTAGTTGGCTAAAATTTCTTCCCAATTTGTGGGTTTTCTTTTTACTCTATTGGCAATTTCTTTTGATGTGCAAAAACTTTTCGGTAAGAGGAGATCCTGGTTGTTGATTCTTTGAAGTATTTCCAGTGCAGTTTGATTTTTGGTCCTGAACTCTCTCCCTACCCCTGCATCTTCAAGATTTCCACCTACTTTCTCTTCCAGTAGATTTAGTGTTTATGTTTTTGTTTTGTTTTATTTTTCTTCTGGTACCAGGAATCGAACTCACGACCTCGCACTTGGCAGGTAGGTGCTGTGCCACTGAGCTAAATCCCCAGCCCCGTGTTTATGTTTTAATATTTAGACCTTTGATCCATTTGACTTTAGTTTAGTGCATGGTAATAGACATGGGTCTAGTTTTAGTCTTCAGCATGTGGAAAGCCAGTTTTTCCAGCACCATTTATTAAAGAGGCAATCTTTCTTCCAGTGAACTTGTTTGGCCCCTTTGTCAAGATAAGGTACCTGAGTGTGTCTGTAGCTGTGTCTGCATCTTCTAATCTGTTCCATTGATCTTCAGGTCTGTTTTGTTTTGGCAGTACGATGCTGATTTTATTACAGTAGCTTTGTAGTATAGTTTTAAGTCAGGAATTGTGATGCCTCCTGCCTTTCCTTTGTTTCACAGGATTGCTTTTG
>NW_004955438.1:1942545-1945060 GCF_000276665.1 Chinchilla lanigera | reverse complement strand
TTGAATCTGTACAACAATTTTGAGAGTATGGCCATTTTCACAATGTTAGTTCTTCCTATCCATGAGGAAGGAATATCTTTCCATTTTCTGATATCCTCTTCGATCTCTTTTTTCAGAGTACTGTAATTTTCTCTGTATAGATCTTTTGCTTCTTTTGTTAGATTGATTCCTAAGTACTTCATCTTTTTATACGCTATTGTGAAAGGTGTGGTTTCCATAATTTCTCTCTCACTGTGTTTGTTGTTTTTGTACAGGAATGCTATTGATTTTTGAGCATTGACTTTGTATCCAGCTACACTACTAAATTTGGTTATTCAATCTTTAAGCCTTTTGGTGGAGTTTTGGGGGTCTTCTATGTAGAGTATCACGTCATCTGTGAATAATTACACTTTTAATAAATTGGATACACATGTAAATATTGCATTGATGTGAGAAACTGAAAGTGTAAATAAGGACCAAAATGTATAATAGATATTGTGATATAGCAAGAAAATGTTCAAATGGGAAGGGGATCAAAGGAGGGAGGAGGGGGAAAAGAAGGAAGGGGGGAAAGGAGAAAAGAAGGAAAAATGGAAGCAAAGTTTTTATAAATAAGGATGGGAAAGGGGGTTGAAGGAAGGGTAAGGGTATGGGAAAAAGGAATCAAGATATATCATGTATAGGTACAAATTCCCTAACATGAATGTGATCATTATGTATATCTAAAATGTACCAATAAAGTTAATTAATTTTTAAAAAGAAGCATTCAATCAAATAGGCAAGATAAAACAAATGCAACATAAGGATGTAAGTACAGGGGTATTTGGAGGACAGAGGACTTGAAATTCCCAGCTCCCTGGCTCTGCATGGATGAGAAGATAGAACAGCCATTTCTCACACTTTCACTGGTTTTGATCCTTGCCTCCCTCAACCCATGTGTCAATTGGGTTCTTACCTACAAATAACAAAATCCAGTCCAATGAATTTAAGAAATAAAGGAATTTATGAAAGAAAACTAGGGACTTCATAGAATTTTTAAAAGGCTCAGTCTCAGAAGAATAATATTTAATTACATCATGGGTGTTTCTCAGGAGAATACAAAGCCAGGGAGGAAAAATAATAGCCACACATCAGATTCTGCTGTCTGAATAAAGTAGTACCTGGGTATAATCCAGGAAATCCAGGAAATGCATAAAGCAGCTTTGATCTTGGGTAGATCTCCCTAATTCACAGAGTACGCTGTCAGTGAGCCAAGAACAGGGAACTGAGCCAACCAAGCCTCACCTGTCCCTTGGGCTCATATTAGAACTCCAGGTCCTTCAGGGAAAACTGATTAGCATCTCTTTTCTAAAACTATTAAGTTGTTTTAGCTCATTTTTTACCACTATGGTAGAATACCTGAGACTAAAAAAAATAAAGAAATTTATTTCTCACAATTGTGGAGATTGGGACATCCAATATTAAGATGTGGGCACCTAATGAAGGCTTTCTTGCTACCCATCCCATGGTGGAGGGCAGAAGGGCAAGAGAGAGCCAGAGATGGAATTGCAAGCCTAAAGCCCTTTTATAATCAGCACTAATCCATTCATAAGGGTGGAGCCCTCATGATACAAACACCTCCCATTAGGCCACACCTCCCAATACTGTTGCCCTGGGGATCAGGTTTCCAACTCACACTTGTGGGGGACACAAGGCCATAGTACAGATGTTACTAGATTTTCTCAAACCTGCCTACCTGGCAAGTAGCTAAACCAGGATCCCAGCCCAGAGTGTAGGTCATCAAGGCTCAAAAGTCTTGTTTGTGAACAAGGGTGTTGGCATCAACAAACATCTGTTAAAAATGCAGAATGTGAGGCTCCACCTACACCAACTGAGTCAAAATCCAAAGACAAAGAAGACCCCCAAGTGATCTCTAAGCATATTAAAGTTTGAGGAACTCTGGCCTGAAGCTCTTTCTTTAATTCCAGAGGTTCCCAATTCTAACTGGTTATTAGAAAACCCTACAGAATGTTTTCAAAATAAAGATTGCTAGGCACCACTTCAGACCAAAGTATTTAACAGCCCTGAGCTTTGGGGCTTTTAGAGTCCAGGCAACTGTATTGTCATTTTAAAATTCTTTGGTGGTTCTAGTCATTATCCAGGGCTGAGAACTGCCACCCAATAGAATGCAGCTCTTATCTCTCAATATCCGCCCCCCCCCCCAGTCAACATCACAGCAATCTCAGGAATCTCAGGAGACCAGGCTGCAGACACAATGGCAAATTACTTAGAAAACCTGAAAAAACCTGAAGATCTTGGTCCCATCCCCATAGTTAGATTCAGAAGGTCTGAATGGAGTCATCCTATGACCTCAGGAAGCCCTGGTACTCTTACTTGGAGGGGTACCGTCCTACAACCTAACAAATGTATTAAAAGTCATCTGCAGCCCACACTGAATATAAATGGTATATAACTATGTGTAGTGGATTGATAACTGGTGGTCAACTTATAACCCCCAGCTGAACTGAGTAACTGTGGTGCTGGGTGTGGGAGGCCC
>NW_004955438.1:1921730-1941930 GCF_000276665.1 Chinchilla lanigera | reverse complement strand
GCTGGATTCCTTGGTCTTAGTGTGTGGACAGATTTCCTGCACTCTTTTGTATACTGTTCTTTGGGTGACTATTATAAATAATCATATGAAGTATGTGTCCTGTATTATGTTGTTCCCCTTGCAAAATAAGCCCCAAACCAACACACTATGTGAGACTAAACTGACTCATGGTTGATGTGTGGAAAGTTACATTTTCTAGACATTTATTTAAACACTTAGTAATTTTGATTTTACAATTTTCTTTTTGTATACTGTGGCCAATGTTTTATTTTTCCCCCAAGAAAGTGTTTCTTTGGGGCCCTGAAGAGCTAGTTTAGAAGATTTTCTATCCCATATTAATGCCTAAAGCCCTGAATGGGTAAGATGGTGGTGGTCCCAAAGAGAGCTCAGGACTCTGTATTTTTGACAAGACCCAGATGAGGTGGTCCCAGGGCCCCATTTTAAGAACCACTGGCCTTCACAGAGATGAGAGTGGGTCTTAGGGCATGCCTGAAGTAGGACTGGTGTTCTGGGGGTCACAGCCATGTAGGCTGGGAGGAAGAGGGAGGTCTAGAGCTCCGCTGACATCCATGAAAACCAAGGGACTCCATAGAAGCCCCCAAGAGGGAACATTCCCCATGAGGATCACCCACTACAGAGAAGGGGTGCGGGACATGCTACAGGTATCCACGTGATCAGCACTGCTCAGATTCTGCCTCTGGACCATAGCCACACCCCACACCAAGTAAAATCAGCCAAACTTGAAAGTGTCAGAACAGCAATACAAAGTGCATAAGCAGTGAGGAAGAGGGGTGAGTTCGTTTGGAAAAGAGAAGGCCAAATGACCTTCTTTTGGTCTCCAAGCATTGGTGAATTATCCTGTGGACAGGAAGCCCCCCTGCCTGAGCCTGGGTACCTGGGATTGGTGGCGGTCCTGGTGACATGCATGCCATAGCCTCTTTGTGAGAGATCTAAGGACCTTCCTGGGCCATCTCACAATTCCAGGAAACCCAGAGTCAGGAGGATGTATGAACCCAGACCAAGTATTAAAGGTATGTCCAGCCATTCCTCTGGGAAAACAGGACTGAAGTCTGAGGGGAGGGGATGCTATAAAAGAAAGGTGGAAAGTGACATCTCAAGGGAAAATCTAAGAGATCCAGGCAGATGCAGATCTGCTTTAAAACACCACCTCCCATCAGATTGTGACCACCAAAATACTTTAAAATGAATTCTCCACCTTCACTCTCCCTGCTTTCTCTTCACCACAGACACAGGGAGCACGACAGTGGCTTAATGTCTTCAGAGAAAGGACAGATAGGTCTGGCAAGAGAACACAGCAAGGGTGGCAGTGTCCACAGGGAAACTTTAGGGGATCCTGGAAGGGGTAGAGTCCACCAGACTCTGGAAATCCAGAACAACAGCCACAGAGCCCAGAGCCTGCTGCCCAGCTCTGACATGACCACTCAAGATCCCTGACCCCCAGGCATCCCCAAAGAGTGTTAGGAATGGAGGAACTTAGGGGGTTGAGAGTCTAGATAAAATCAAGTCTGTTTCCAGGGAAATAGGTACTTGTTGTCCATGTGACCTAGCGGTACCCACACATAGACAAGGCCTGGGAAGTAGGAATAGAAAGTGGTGATGGCCAGATGGCCAGTTCAGGGAGATTAAAGGCCTTGATCCTTCCCAGAATGGTAGAGCCTTGGAGCTCAATCATAGCATCTATAGGTATGAACAAAACTAAGAGAAAAAGGAAGCCACAAGCACTTACTCCACTGACAGCCTCAACCACAGACCCCAGTTAGTGATTTATTAATTCAGCTAATTCTGCCCATACCTCCAAAGACAGGTATTATCCTCATTTTCATTTGGTTTGTTTGTTTGGGGATGGGGTTTGGTTTTGGTTTGGTTTGGTTTGTTTTTTTGAGACAGAATCTTGCTACCTAGTTCAAGCTGGCCTTAAATTCATTATGTAGTCCAGGTTGGTCTCAAATTCATGATGATCCTCCTGCCTCAGCCTCCCAAGTGCTGGGATTACAAGCATGCACCTCCAAGCCTAACATTATCCTCATTTTCAAGTGAAGAAACAGGCATGAGAGGGTTCACTCTTCACTCAAGATCACAATGAAGCTTGTATTTGAACCCACTCCGTCTTACCCTCACCCATGTTGTCCATGTAAACCTAGCAGTAGTACTAACCAAAGGGAGAGAAGTGAGGCCTCCTCTGAACACTTGGGCTCTGAGGTTCTAAGTGACTAGATCCGAAAAGGCCTCATATTAAGGAAGCAGGAGAAAGCCACCCTGTGACTCTGCTGGTGTTGCATGGTAGAGACCCAGAGACACACATTCAGCCCTTAGCCTGCTGGGCTCAAGGACCCATGCCCCCCCGTCTCTGCTCATATCCTGCTTCAGGGACCTAGTAGCCCGAATGTCCAGGGGGGTTGATGCTAGCTGCACAGAGGGGAACAGGTGGTGCCCCCAGTGACACCAGATTCCTACCCTCTACCCACTTACACACACCCAGTGGCCCTGCATTTGGGCTCTGCAGTCACTCTGGCTCCAGGACCGCAGGGCTCTGCAGCCGTGGGAGCAGATGTTCCCCTTGCACATGGCTGGACTTGGAGCTCAGCAGTGATGGACAAGCATCATTGACCAGAGTGGATGGATGGGCAGCTGCAGAAAAGGAGAAGGAGGCCCAGCTCCCATCCACAGCCCATCTCTGCAGGCAGAACAGTTGTCGCCTCCCCAGGCTGGGAAAGCAAGGACACCTCAGACACCGATGTATGTCCAGCCCCTCCCTGCCACTGCTGCTGGGCTCAGCACCCGGGCCAGCACACCTAGGAGGCAACGGGAGCCACAGGCCCCTGCCCTGCACCTCACCAACAGCTTTCCATGCTTATTCTGCTGTGACAAAATGACCCTCTGTTACTGCAGTGTCATTACTGCAGTGTCGTTACTGCTATGTGGATTTATAATCGCTGTCCAAGAAAGACCCGAGAGTGTTGCAGAAAAGGCCACAGAGAACGACCCGCCAGAGTATGCTATGGCCGCCCCTGGTGGAAGGACTAGCGTTAAGGTTACTTTCTTTCTTTCTCTCTTTCTTTCTCTCTTTCTTTCTTTTTCTTTCTTTCTCTCTTTCTTTCTTTCTCTCTCTCTCTCTTTCTTTCTTTTTCTTTCTTTCTTTCTTTCTTTCTTTCTTTCTTTCTTTCTTTCTTTCTTTCTTTCTTTCTTTTGTTCTGTACTGTATTTTCCTTGTTCTACTTCTATGCTGTTTTAGTTATTTAAAACTAGCCAGAGAATGAAGTTCTCCACAAAAGTGATTCCTAATGACAAACCGCACATGTCACTGGTTACTTAGGGTCAGGGATCTGCTCAGGCCTGCAGCAAGACTTCGTTAGAAGGTAATGGAAGAATGCATGGGATAGGAGAGTGCCCTGAGACCCACAGGGACAAGCTGACTTTGGTAGGATCAGAAATCCGCACATGGTAAAGTAGACATATTTGCATCTCACACTGCATGCTTTTTCCTTGCAATTTCCCCTTAATGCTCAGATTTATCTTAAATTTCTGTATCTTTTGGCAGCACTAAGAGGGGCCAAAAAAAGAGTTTTGCTTGCACTGAGGCCCGATCTTTAAAGCAGGGAGCAGCACCCCACAGAATCACTGTTCCAGTGACCAGGGTCATCGGGGTGCAAGGACTCCTCTCCAAGGACAACTTAAACTCAGGAAGAGAATGCCATGCAGCACACCAACCTTCCCTACCTGCCAGGCTTCCCCACCAATGCTGAAATGTTTGTTTTTGCTGAATTAAGAATTATTAAACTGGGGTGATTTTAATAAACTGCATGATTTATTCATATGGACGCACACACATGAGCTTCATTTGACCCAGTTGTGGCTATCTCTCTTGGGGATGTTCCTCAGTCACCAAAAAGCAGGGCTTCCTCACTGGCTCTCCAAGGGGTTACCTCCATATGGCTGTCTCTGAGTGATACCCACAGAGTACCAGAGCTCAGGGGCCACAAGATAGAGCCTGTGGGCCAAATCCAGCCTGCCACATACTCTTGTGAATAAAATTGTATTGGAACATAGCCATGTTTATGAATCATCTATGGTTGCTTCCATGTGGTGACAGCAGAGCTGAGTACTTGTCACAAATTGTATGGGTCACAAGTTTGCTGAACCCTCCATAGACCAAGATGTGAATAGCGTCCTTTGAGTTGTGTAAAGAGCAGTAGCTGCAGAGGACATTCATTTTGGATGAATAAATGTAGCTCTGGAGCCCAGAGGACTCTCCCAGCACTTCTGTGGCCAACTACTGTGCCCTTCCCCAGGGCTTCCAAAACTCAGTGATCTTGGCAGAGAGCTCAGAACTCTGGGATGTAGAGTCAGATTCGGGAATCACAATGTAAGTTTTCTCTGATTAGCTTTCCTCATTTTCAAAATGGTATAATAGAATCTCTCTAAGAGGGATATTCTGAGAACCAACACCATAAGCCTTCCATAGATGTTAGCATCTAGTAGGAGCAATGGTGGTGCTATCAGCAAGAAGGTCATCTGTAGCGGATTAATTAATGGTCAACTCACAACACCCAGCTGATGAGTCGCTGTGGTTCTGGGTGTGGAGGGCCCACCTGAGGATTGTTGCCCACAGCATAAAAAGGAGAACTGGAGGGGAAAATGATATGATGTTGATTTTCCCGGGGGACCTTGTCATGCTGGCTTTCCTGATAACTTGGCTGTTATCATCGGAGGTGCTCGGGAACTCATTGTCACTGAGGATGAATGTGGTGCCTTTTAGGGGAGCTCTGGTCTTTACTTTGGGTGTCACTTCCTGGCTCCAGTTCAGATCCCTTAGCCTGCTGGCACAGACCCTCTATCCTGCTCACACAGACTTTCTAGCTTCCACCACTGACCTTTGGCCTTCCCAGCTCAAATGAATGAAATAGGCATGCATACGACATTGTCATGGGCTCTAAGCCTCCAGCTGGACTTGTGCAGAACACTGCCATGGGATCCAGGCCCTCAGCTAGACGGATTCTTCGGGCTTTAGCCTGTTGACAGATCTCCCACACTCTTTGGCATTTGACTCTTTGGATGAATATTATAAAATAATCCTATAAATTATGTGTCCTTTACTAAATCTTTTCTCTTGTAAACCCTGACTACAACACCATCCTTACCCACAACATCTTTCTCTAGAGAAATCAGCCCTCCACTCCCCCCCCAACAAGGTCGTGGGAATAAGGTAAGACCCCAAAAGGGCTTTGCTTATAGCCCAAAAGCTGGAATCCAAGGTGAGGTGGGAAGCTCCTTTTGCCTGCAGTAAGATGTTAATTCTCTGGAATTATTTCAATAAGAGATTTTTCTCCTAGATATCAGTTTCCCTAGTTGAACAGCACATGCTCACAATGAAAGAGAGAGAAAGACTAAGGACCTCCAGATGTTGACTTAAGCCCTAACTTGTTTTTAAATGAGTTTATTTCGTAGACTGATAGTGTGTGGTGGAGGAGGGGGTAATCCAAGACACCCTAAGTCACAAGTAGGCAAATCCTTCATCCTGCAGACTAAAATAGGGCTCCTAAAGCATACGTCCCCATATGAGGAGAAAGATTTCCACGTAAAAGGCAGGCAGATAAGCAAATAAGACTAGAGGCAGGGCTCTGGGGATCCCTAATCAGAGAGTTCCAAAATATTTTCCCTTCCATGAGATGTTTTGCACACTTACCTACTTTTCTGAAAGTCTTCCTCTCTTCAGTTCTGTCTTAATTTTGCTCAATTAGCTGCTAATGCATTTTAACACCTGCTAATCTCCCTTTAAAAAAAAAGAAAGAAAGAAAAGGTAACTGACTAATCTGGGAATTGCTGTAGTCCCAGCTGAGGAATAGAATTCTGTGATCTCACATTTTCTCAGATCTGAGAAACCACTTATTAGCATCACCTGTGGTTTAATAACAGCTTGGGGTGGGGGGCCACAGTGCCTAAAATGTGACATACATGATTCAGATACATTAAAATGTGTGTGATCTGAGGAAGCAACCTGGGGCTTAGAGAAGAAAATAAGAAAAATTACAACAGCTACAATAGCTGCCATTTATTGGGCAGCTAATATGTTCCAAGAATGTGTTACGTTCCCTCGTTGATCCGTACACACTGGTAGATACTGTTATCCATTTTACAGATAGAAAAATGGAAACTCAGGGACCCTCAAAACCTAGAATAGCTGAATCTCAAGGTAACCAAAACCAGAGCAGCAAAGCTGCACAGCCAGCTCCCCCTCGCAGTGTCAAGGATGGAGACCCCAGATGGCACCAAAGACCCCAGCCAGAAATTAAGTCCCTAAAATGAGACAAGCCTAGGGGACATAGAAATGCCAAATTCCCATGGAGAAGGCTACAGAGGCAGGGTGCTGGCTGGGCCTGTGGGAACCAATGGTTATGCAGCCCCTTCCCCTAAGTGCTCCAAAGTCTCCCTGTTCAATAAAATATTTACAAAACACACTTGATGATCATTATTAAACCAGGATGGAAACAGATTAGAGAAAGCAGGTGACAGCAACACAGAGTAAGACCATGCTGAAGGTGGACACCACTCCTTTCCTGCAGATCAGGATAGTGGGCCACACCCCTCCACCACACTTCTGAGTGTGGTGCCCTCTGCCTACGCTGCCGCCTCCCCCCAGGGTCCTCCCTCTGCAAGCTCCCTGCTAGTCCCTCTGCTTTCTCCAAGGCCACCTCCCCCACAGTCCTCAGGAGCTAGGGAAGGTGGAGCTAGTAGCTGCTCCCCTAATTGCAGACATCAATCCAGCCACAGCAGGCAAAGAACAGACCAATTCCAACCCCACCAATGTCCCCAGGTTTCATCTGCGCAGCTCAAAGATGCTGTCATCAGATGGACAGAGACATGGGAGCCAGGGCGAGGCAGTGCTGAAAAGAGGCTTAGCGCTGCCCACTGAGAATGAAAAAATGAACTAAGATGTCTATGCTATGTACATGTACCAACACCGCACTGGAATGTAAATACTGTATACTGTAAGCATGTATTAATAAAAATTAAAAAGAAATGTTTAAAAACAGAGCTGCCCTCTGAATAATCAGAACTGAGTCTCTGGGGACTCACCCTGTCCTCTAACTTCCTGGCCTCTGGTACTCCAGAAAGAAGGGTAGGGAGCTCCTATAAGTTCCTTGCCACTTCTTACGTGTGCTCGCCTCTACTTCCTAGAGTAGGAGGAAGTGCTCTGCCAGGGTGAAGTACAGTAAGTCACAGAGCTGAGGTCTTCCCCACTCCCAAGCCTCTTCCTGCTACACGTACTTACTAAGTACCTACCATATGGTTGCCCCATGCCAAGCCCTGGACTGGTCAGTCCACAGCTCCAAAAGGGCCCACACCTGTCTGCACATCTGGAGTCACCGGATGAGGATGTTTTTTACAAAAAGGATTCCTGGCCTGCACTCCAGGACATTCTATTTCTGAAGGTTTAGGGAGAGATCCAGGAAATCTGTACATTTTAAAGATGCCCTAGGATGAACATGGATATGTCAAGGGGGACTTTCTTCTTCTCTTATTAATACATAAACATATTTTTAAATAGCTTCAATGAGTGCTGTTTACCTTGAATGAAGACCGGGATCCACAGTTATCAAGTTAACAATTTCTAATTAAGTGAAAGGCTCTCCTGGTGATTCCAGAAATGCAGCCATGATGGGGAACTTGACGCTACCCAGCTGTCTCCGGCATTTCTGTGGAGTTGGTGCACATTAAGAAGCATGGCAGTGGGGCAGGGAGCGATGCCTCTGATGAGCTCATTCACAGTAGGACTTAGCGGCTTAATACTATGCCTCTGTCCCAAGGCACTGCCACTTTAAATAGAACCTGGTGGAGAGAGCATTGTTTACCCCAGAAGACTTAATCCCTGATGGTACAATACAGACACCAGAGGAGCTGTTTTGAGGCAGGGGAGGCTTCCCAATGTCTTCAAATAACACAGCAGCTGTAGGGAAGAAAGACTTGAGGCCTAAATGAGTTCCAGGAGACCTTGTGCAGAGCTGGGGAGGGAGGAGAAGAGGAGGGGCCAGGTGCTTCATCACTGACACAGGATGCTGTTGATGCCTCAGCTCTATCGAGTTGCAGAGAGGTAAGGCCTAGTGATTTATTGCCAAGCTACCCAGTGGCAGCTGGGCCGCCTGTGTCAGCTAGCCAGCTCAGGGCTGCCTGAACCACAACACTTATTCATCCTCAAATTATCCAGCCAAGCCCAGGACTCTCCACCAGAAGGACACCAGAGGGGGAAGGGCAGGGCCCCCAAGGGGTTATGGGTTCTTACTGCCTGATGGACAAGTTTTGTGACGATGAGATTGTGCATCAGGCCAGTGCCTGATTCAAGGCTGGGACCTACAGACTACAAAGCCGCAGCCAAGCACCCTGCTGTCAGTGGGCCTGTGATCTGCCTTAGAAAAAGAGGACGAATACTGATGTCAACTGTGAAGTCGGCTAATGTGATCACAGGCAGGGTGTACTCCCTTACCTATCCAAGGGAAATGGAATAAACTGGCAGCAGTCACTCCAGATGACAGCTCGCACCAGTACAGCTGTCCCGCACCTGGTATTTTCCTGAGCATGGCACGTGGACTAACTCATTTAACCCCTAAAGCAACTGCTATGATTTGAATGTATCTCCAGAATTTCATGTGTTGGAAACTTGGTTCCCAGTGCAGCTGTGTTGAGAGGTGGAACTTTTGGGAGGTGACTCTGCCTTTATTCCTGGATATCCCACGCATGGATTGATGGGTTATCGTGAAAGCAGATTTGTTATTAAATCAAGCTGTCTGTGGCCTGTGTGCTCTGCCTCGCCACATGACGGCCTTCACCATGCTAGGATGTGGCTTTCTCCTCACCACATGCTGAGCAGATATCTGTGCCATGCTCTTGGACTTCACAGCCTCCAAAACCTAAATAAACCTCTGTTCTTTACCAATCATCCAGTCTCAGGTATGCAGTTATAGCAACAGAAAATGGACTAAGAAAGCAACCCTAAAAGAACATGCACTTGGTGTGCTGGTAAATGCACAACTGACTTCCAGGGTGCTGGACCCTACTGTACTTTGTTGACTTTGAAACCAATTTCAAACTACCAATGTGATGTCACTGAAAAAGGGACTGGAAAAGACACAGAAACCGGCAGTAGCACACCTTTATACAGTTATTTCTGCCATTCAGATACAATAAACTTAGTTTCGGGAGGATAGATAATGCCCGAAATCCCACCACTCTGGGAGGCTGAAGCAGGAGGATCACAACCTCAAGCACAACCTGGGTAATTTAGCAACTTATCAATACTCAGTCTCAAAAAATAAGAGGGGCTAGAGTGGGGGTGCGAAGGCCCTGAATTCAATCCCCAGCACCCAAAAATATACATGGGCAATAGTGCAATGTGGTAAGTGGTGAGTTTGGAGTACTAATCCTTGTTCTTAATATAATTAATTTGTAAGTTACAGAATTAATTTTTAACAAGGACTTTAATAATCAGCTCCCAACATTGCGGAAAATTTGCAAGTTGGCTTTTACACGCTGATGCATGCCAAATCAAGCACACCATTGATCCAGAGTTCCTAAAGTACACATGCAGAGAGATGGAAGATAGCACCACTGAAATATTTGAATGAATTTTGCTTGGAAGAAGAATGAGTGAGTCTTATGTGCATAAAAAGATTCAGGATCACTCTAAGGGATCAGACCAAACTGTATGAATACTGAACTGACTTTGTAGGTAAATACTGAGTTCCTCGTCACAGGAAGGAAGAACTAGACAAGTGCTTGAGAAGTGGAGAGAGTGCAAGTTCCAGACAGATGGTTGAATTAGAACAGCATTTTCCAAGCTGCAACTTGGAATTTAAGTCAAAAATTTTAACTGAAATAGAATAGAAAATATAAGCATATTAAGACTAATTACTGCTTTGTAAAACTTTTATCTGCATAGTTAATTTGTAGGCATATACTATATATGAATAATGTATATATATGTATGTATACTAGGTCATGCTTTAAATTATATTTTATGGATCAAAGAAGTTTGCAAAGTATTAGAATAAATAATAAGGTCCCTCCTAACCTTGAGAGTCTATGATTTCATAAGATCACATGAGCTATCATTTAACAGGTGCATGCTGACTCCCTTGAAGGACAAGAACAGGGATTGTGACTGGCTCTATACACGCCTCCAGCCTCCAGCCCCACATCTGGGTCACCAAACATCCTTAAAGGTATATTCAGTGAGGGGAGCAAGGCTAGAAGTGAACATAAGCAATGTTCTCCCTCCCTCCCAGGGAAACTCAGTCACATGCAATTCACCGTGGAAGAATTAAGCTCAGATGTTTTTCCCAGCTGCTCTCCCTGGAACGTTCCTTCAGATGGCAGGAAGTTCTCTGCAGAGTCCTGGCTGACCCAGGGGTGCTCCTAGCACAATGGGTGGGGGGACAGTAGTTTACAGACAGTGATTTCAAGAGCCTTATGTGTAGTGTTTGCCTGCAGCCCTTCAAAGAGGACCACACCAGAAGCCACTGTTACAAGAACTAACACCCAGGGCCTAGGCAAGAGACAGCAGGAGAAGGTGGCGAGAGGTGGAACTACAACACAGAAAGTGGAGAGGAGGAAAGAGAGAAAAGATGGGAGCTGGCAAGTGGTTTTTTGTTAAGAAGTCATGTGAAAAGCCGCATGGAGATGGAAAACAGCTGTGCTCAGGATATGTGCACTTGTAATTATTTATTTTGTGTTTACTTCTCGCACTGAATTACAAATTCCACGAGAAAGACTCATGGGCTGACTTGTCCCTGGACCCTCTTCAGAAAGCAATAAATATTTGTTCACTCAAAAGAAAGATGAGCTTGTTAAGACAGGATCTATTACAACAGGGAGTCCCATTGCCTAGGCTAAACTGGATCGCCTCCCATTTTGAAAATTACAGCCCTCAAAAAAGGCTGGAGCAAAGACTTGAATCTATTTATTCAACATCAACAACTTTTAAAATTAAATTTATTTTTAATTGCTACATGCAAACATTAAAAATTGTACACATGTAGTGATATAACATGTGATCTCCATACATGCATGCATTGCATAATGTTTAAATCTGTGTAAACATAAATCTGTGTAAACATAAATCTGTGTAAACATTTCCTCAGACATTTATCATTTTTATGGTAAAACTTCTGGAACCTTGTCTTCTAGCTTTTTGAAATGTACAATACATCAGCATTCTCCAATGTCACCCTACTATACGATAGCACACCAGAACTTCTTTCCGCCATATAACTGCAACTCAGGATCCATTGATCAGTCTTTCCACATCTCTCCTGCCCCACCTCAATAAGTAGATTTTGAGGCCCAACTATTTCCCATTGCTCTTCCAAGTATTAACAGTCATGTCAAGATCTTTGTGAGGTGCCATGGACTCTCCCTATTTTCACAAAACTGAATCCAACAGGCAAACTGACCCAAATACAAAGGAGAAGGCTCATCTCCCAACTGACTTCAAGAATTGGTTGTGGAACATTTCCAGCTCTCCCCACCATACCTAGGAAAGTGCTAAATAAGGCAAAAAACTAGTGATCAGGATTAAAGTTCAGTTAAGGGTACCTTGCAAAAGGGAGATACAGGGCAGAGCTAGGACCGCCACACATCCATCACTAGAAGAGACTTTTACAGAGTAGTTGTGGAGACAGCCTCTGCAGGAAGCAAGAGCAGAGCACATAGAGACTCTTCCCCAGCCCAGTGGCCAAGATACCACGCAGCACCACAAATGCATGCATCAAAGCCAGCTCTCCCCTCTTCACTTTGTCACCCACTAAGAAAGTTCTAAACTTCCTGAGACTCAGTTCCCTTGCCTCTAACGTGGGGGCCCCAAGTCTCACCGTCCAGGGTCATTCTGAAGAATCATGAATATAGGTACCGGCACACTGGCTGGCACATAGCAGACACATGGTAAATAGTTGCTGCAGTATTGATACCTGGGTGACAGTTGTGCTCTTCTCCCAGCCACACTAACGCTGAAGAGCCCATTCTGGGCAGGTTGCTGGTGCTCCCTGATCACAGGCAACCTGGCCTGATCACAGATACACTGATGTGCTTTGCCTGAATGCTCACCCTCTTCTTGCTCTTCCCTCACCTCCGGGGCTTGCTTTCCCACAGCCTCTGAGAGCTCACTTCCTGGTGCTGAGCATTTTGCCTTCCTTGCTTTGACTCCTTTACTCTTTCTTCTCAGACCCTCTCTCCTCGTTCCCTGGGTAAATGCATCTCTTTTCTTCCCTTCCCCCAGATACCTCAAATGAATCCCCGTCTTGCTCCATTCCCCATACTCAGTGCAAAAGTGAAACCAATAAAGAATGAATGACTGTCCAGTTTCAACAAATGTATGTGCTTTTTTAATACTCTGCCTACTACATTAATACCGTAATTTCAAAGAATACAGTATAGCCAAAAAGAATATTGAAAAGTCTAAAGCACTTATTTTTCCTTATTTCAAATGTTGTTTCAATGCTGCTGTAAACTGAGACAAGGTGGCCTTGATATAAGGCTAGATATGTAGATTAAAGAATTAATCTGTGATGTCCGAGGGGCATAATCAGTTATTGATTTAGAGGGCCTTGTCCCCATGCCTCTCCTACCATGGGCCTTGGGAATTTGGCTCCTCATAGGGAACTTTTCCAGTGCACTTGGTCAGGCATTTGGTGAGAAGGATAATCTCAGTTCTGCAAGGATAGATCAGCTTCAACTTCAAAGAAACATTTTTTCTTACAAAAGAGAAAAGAAGCAAAAATCAAATAGAGCAGAACACACCAGAGGATAGGAATTCTGAGCCAAAACTATGAGACCCCACCCTGACCAAAAGCCCTTTTCTTCTCTCCTTCCTCCACATAAAAGCAGGTGCCAACCAACTGACAGATTGGAATCACCCGCAGAGGTCCTAGGACCCAGTACAAAAAGGCTGGAGCCCCTAAAATCCAGAAATCCGGCCCCAAGTTTATACTTCTAAATCAGTTAAGAGTACTTCATCTGCAAGAAATAGAAATATCACCAACAATGGCTTAAATCATAAAATCACTTATAATTGTGATGGAAACCTTTTAAAAATTTAAAAATCAACTAGTAGTCAGACACCATATTAGGACAAAATGAGGTCGTGCTATGTAGCTCGTCTGTTAGACTCACTCAGCCTTGACTGACTAAGCCAGAGATAACCTGACCCAGCTGAATTTGACTGCACCCAGCTGCACAGCCTGTACTTTCTAGCCCCCAAACATACCGTTTGCTAACTTGTTTCAAGGACTTTCTGCTCAGCAACGTAGAATAACTGATGCTGCCCAATAAGAAATCACCATACTTTGAAGGTCTATATCTCCCGCTTGCAAAACCTATATAAACTAAGCCCAAAGCCAGCTCTGGGCTAATGCTTTGGGAGTGATCCCCCACCAGCCCTCTGGTGCAGTAAAAGTGGTTGCCTTCCAACTCCTCAGGGCAGAGCATTTTCCAATCAGGTCAGTACCATAACACAACTACTAGATAAGAATTCGAGGTAGGTGATCCCCATGTAAGTATGGCAGCTGTTATGGCTTGTGTTTAGATGTCTCCCCAAAGCCTCATGCAGTCATAGACGGGGCTTTTCCTGAGGCTGCTGAACCTAAAGTGTATGATGCTGGGATTAAGGGTGTGTGATTACTAAATCAGTCCACTGATTGGCCTGCCACCACCCCAATCTCAGATAGTTTAGAATGTAGAAGGAGCAAAAAGAAGCTGCTAAGATCCCCTGCTTTCTTTTGCTGTCTTCTGCCTGCCATAAACGTTTCTCCTCTGCTATGCCTCTCTGCTATGCCACCCTACCTTAGGGCCAGCCAATTATGGACTGAAACCTCTACCATCATGATCTAAATAAATCTTTCCTCCCTTAACTCCCCCCCCCCACTGTACCAGGGATCAAGCTCAGGACCTTGCACTTGCCAGGCAGACACTTATGCCACTGAGCTATATCCCCAGCCCCCTCCCTTAACTTTGGATGTTGGGTATTTTGTCTCAACAATGAGATAAGTTAACTAGTACAGTAGTTCAGCCATGTGCTCAGGTCATAGTTCCATCAATCTTCTGCCATCCACACTATATTACATTCACCCTCATAGTTACAACACGGCTGCCCCATTATAAGCATCACATCATCACACAACAGTATGCAAAACATTTACTGAAAAGGAAATACCTTTTTCCTTTCATACATCTCACTATCAGGGAAAAAACCCTCTTTCCCAAGAGCCCTGAACAGTCTTGCTCTTGCAGTCCTTTGTCCAAAATTTAGTCACCATAGATTAACAAACAAGGAAGGAAAAGTGACCACCTTGATCTCATTTTAAGTACCTCCCCAAGTTTACTTGGCCTGGCTTGCTCCATGATGGTGAGAGCTGAGTTCTAATGTGGCCTCCACTGGATCCACCAACAAATCTGGCTCCCAGTCCTGATCTAATGTAACCACATAGCTTGTGGATATTGCTACTATTCTGCATTTGTAAACTGTGTGATACTTTTTTTAAAAAAAAAGTTTTCTTACTACAGGCTATGGAAAAAATACCCATACCTTCTCACCTCCTTTAATGAAACCATGAGCTAAAGAGCCGTGTATTAGCAAATGCCCCAGACCACGCACAGGTAATAAGTGGTGAGAGAGACAGCAGCAGGTCTCTCCCCCTCCACAGAAGTCTGTGTAATTACACACTCCCTTCACAGAGCATTAAGTTCACTGAGAAAAAATTGATCAGTCCTCTTATTTCTTGCCTATTTTTAAAGGCTTTGACCTGTTTCAGCAGGGACCCTGACCCAGCCAGCCTCCATGGAGAAATGTGGAGGTTCAGGGACCATCTGGTGGCTGAGGTCAAGCCCTGTTTACAAACCATGCTCTGAGCAGGTTTCAAGCGAATTTCCACCTGGAACCCAGAGAGCTGAAACCTTTAGATTAATCCTGAGTCTGTCAACTTCCGTCACATTCACGTTGGACCAGCTCTAGGCAGAGGTGTGCCCTGAACTACGTTCCAACGCTTAGCTCACACTTGCCCAGTGCTGCATTTTCTCAAGTCCCACATACATGCTTCCTTTCTTGACTTTTGGATGTGTTTCCTGACTTCTTTTGTCTCCCTTTGTGTTGTCCCATTTCCTGTTACTATAATGAAACATTAACTACACTGAAAATAATGAAGCTATTTACTGTTACTATAATGAAATATTTGTGGCTTGGTACTTGACAAAGAAAAGAGGTTTATTTAGCTCAGTTTTCAAAGGTGGAAACTCCAAGGAGGGCATCCCCATCAATTTGGCCTCTGCTAAAGGCCTAATGGCAGAGTGCATTATGGGGGCATTGTATGGGAGAGGGACAGCACATATGTCAAACAGAAGCCAAACAGACTTTCTGAGGTGGGGCCACACTTGCTCTTTTACAACAACTCTACTGTGAAAACTAAGATCCTGTGTGAATTGTATCAATTCCTTGCAAGGGCACTGCCCACAATGACCTAATTACTTCCCACCAAGCACCAGTGTGTAAATCTTTCACTCTATCTGCCAACACCACCACTCTAGGGACCAAGCTCCCAACACATGAATCCTTGGGGCACAAACCACATCGTTCATAGCACTCCTCTAGCAATCTCCTTCTTGTACCCTTCCCTGACTGGTGAGACCATGCACTCTGGGTTCAGACAGCCTGGGTTCAAGCACTGGCCTACCATGTACTGGCTGGGGTCCCTGAGAAATTGCTCAACACCCAGTGACTTGGTTCACTTATCAGCAAAGCTGGGTAGTAAGGCCTCTCTCCCAGGGTTGTTGTGAAGACTAAATGAAATGTGAATAGCTGATATATTCCAAGCATTTACAGCACAGCATTCATTGTTCTAGACTTGAAGATTACCTTGAAAGTCACTTAAAACACTTAAGACTATGTCCAGAATATATAGGTGCACACCCAAAAATGTTAGCTATGGTTATGACACATTATCATTATTATTATTTCTTCCTTATCTCACCCCACAGGACTTCAAAAATTCATTCATTCACTCATCTGCCAAAACTATCCCTACCTCTCCATCCTTGGGTAGCCCCAGGCTGGAATAGAGAAAACTGGGCCATACAGGAGTTTGCAAACCAGCCAAGCATTCCCCTTCCCTTCTTGTGTTGTTAAAGCTTACACAGAATTAAAGTGTGTTGACAGAGCTTTATCATTACACAGCATGACAATATTTTGGTAACCACATCTCCAAACAAGAATCTACATGAGCTGTTCTCCACAAAGCTGCCAAGTAACCCTGTTGGGACACCCCAAACCCATGGGTTGGCACCTGGTGGGATTTCTTCATGCCCAACCACCTCCATATTCCCAAGTAGAGGATGAAAATAAAAGGCATGGAAAGAGTTGGTCCTGGACAGGATGACGATGGCCAATAAGCAACAGCCAAGACTGATAGTGAGTGTTTTGCTGCTTTCCTGTGGAATCTTTCAAGTTCTCTAGTTGTATATGCCAAGACTGATAGTGAGTGTTTTGCTGCTTTCCTGTGGAATCTTTCAAGTTCTCTAATTGTATATGCAGGATAGTTAACACGGGTGTTCTACTGTCCTGTATTTCCTTGCTGAAAGAAACTGTCAGTGAGGCATTGGTTGATTAGCTTTGTATGTCTATATGTGTTTTCATGAGAAACTACATTGAAGATATCAATATGTAATACAATAAGCATTGTTAATTCCCTACCACTCTGTTTGTAACTCTGTAATGTCTGTACTGATCCTATGCTATTTTGTAAAATGTTGTCGGTCTGTTAGTATTTTCCTCCTTTAATTTCTAAAATTAAAAAAAATAATAATAATCTAAAAATTCCATGTAGTAGTCCACATTTCTTCCCTCTTTCCCAGAACATGTGAATATTAAAAGAAATATTAGGTAAGGAAGGGTTTTGGAATTCCCAGGGTTCAGCATCCCTGGAAGAGTGGAGCATTATTCACATCACATCTCAACAGAGCGGATGGGTTGAGGGCAGAGGTTGCAACTATGGCCCCATCTAGTCTGCAGCTGGGGAGTGCTTGTGCTTGGCCCGTGTCTGGGATGTATTTTTTTATGTGCATTTGTTTTCAGCATTTAAATACCAGGAAATTTTACATAACAATCTAAATTTCTATCCTGAAAAATCAGAAGATCCAGTAACAATTAGCTGCTGCTGAATAACGTCTGTACTTCAGCCAGGAGGGAGTTCAGTCCATCAACTGAAACAGCCACTCTACTCCAAACCCTAAACATGCAGAGACCTCCCCTGTTCAAATAGTCGCAGATACACACACACACACACACACACACACACACACACACATTCATTCACCTTAGCAGCCCAGCCTACTTATCTGATTTTGAGACTCCTGATCCTGTGTTGAAGCATCTGCTCTGAAGAAATCACACCCTGGTGCTAATTTCAGCTCTGCCACTTGCTTGCTATGGGACCCTGAGAATTACTTCACCCCTCTGAGCTTCAGTTTCCCAGTTTGCTCAATAAGCATTCAATTAGTCAACAAATATTTATTTCATGCATAGTCTAAGTGAGGTATTCAAACAAATGAACAAAGCAGACATTCAGTAAATATGTTTAAACAACAAACAAGATAATTTTCTGATTTTGATCATATTATGCAAAAAATAAAACAGGATGGGGTTCCAGAGAGTAGCTGGTGGGGGTTGGGTCGAAGGGGCCACTTGAGCTAAGATGACCAGAAGTGGCTACACAAACTGGCTGAACTCATTTCTTGGGGTTATTTGGGAACTGAAAGTGTGGAATTTAAACATGATGTCGGGCACCTAGAGAGGACACTGATCATGGGCATCATCAGCATCACCGCACTGGATGGAGCCTGAGGAGGAGGAGGAGGAAAGTACGGGAGGGGCTGCTTCCAGGAGCAGGTGGGACCCTGGCCTCCAGCCCCCACCTACCAGCCCCACACTTTAGAGCTGCTTTCAAAGCCTCTGCAATTATCATATCTATAAATACAGCATCTGAGCAGAGAGGGACAGAGACACAGCAGGAGGATTTAACCCTTGAATAGGCCTTCCCATCTCTCCTTTCGGGCTAACATTCCCCCTCTCTTCTCTCTCCTCCCACCCCACCTACAGCCCCTTCCCCACCTGAGCCTCTTCGCACCAGCAGCTGAATCAATGTTTGACTTGTACAAACAGTCTCTGCTCTGTGATCTGGAAGGGATTCAGTGTAGGCAGTGGATAAAAATCTATTACTCAGTGGTATTTATTCTACACACTTGTGGCCTTCAGTGTTAGCACTCATGCCAACCCAGAGCAGGGCCACAGAATCATGTGCTTCGAGGGGTCCCTGGCATGTCTCTCTCTGTCTCACTCTCCTGGGGGCTACAGGCTAGGACTGCTGTACATGGGGTGGGGGGATTTCTTTAGATAAAAGCCATGGTTAGATTTTCTATTTATCCAATGTTAAACAAATGCCTATTGATTAGATCTCCATCTCACACTTTTGTCCAGCACACACAGGAGGCTCTGTAGACCTGACAATATTTTCACTACAACTTGCATATATATATCATCAATTGTATGTGCCATCAACTTCATTGCAATGATTATTAACATAAAACCACCCACCATATCACAAAATCAAGTGCTATAATTCCTATAACCTCATTTAATTACCACCATACATTTTTTTTCCTTCCAGTCTTAGTAGCAGAAGTTACTATGCTATTAACAGGGTAGTATACTATACCTGCCTCCAGCTTACTGGCTTTCTTCTTAGTTCCCAGAATATCACAGTTTCCTTCTACCTCGGAATACTTCTGTTCCCACTGTCTGAAAATTCTCATTCACTTTCTCATCGGAGATGCCCTCCCTGGTACCCCAGACTATATCAAATCCATGCATACAACTTGACATGCCTTACCACTGGTAGGATTTGACTGTATGTTTCTTTCCCCCATACAATGCATCCTGAAAGTTATGCATGTGGTAATACTTGTGATTGGATCCCTACAAGCACAGTGCCTCGAACCTGGTCAGAACTTCAGAAATATTAATAAATGAGTGACTAGGTGAATGAGTAAATGCATGAATGCTCTATCACAGGATGGTGCCATGAAATGTGAAGAAAAACCATAACATTCCCTAGAATGCAAGCATCTGGAGTCTGAGGTGGGCCTGGCCTGCTAAATGCTAGGGAGCACCCTGCCCAGTACCTGGCACAGCCCATGCTCAGTGAACACAGGGGACTGATTGCATCACTGAATGTTCCTACACTGAGAAGCTTTCATTTAGAATAAGCCAGTGAGAGGATTTTAAGGAACATTGCAGCCCTGTTCAGAAATTTTTTTCTCAGCAAAACTACCATAATTCACATTACAAGCAAGCTATAAAGTTGGTATAAAAAATTAATTACAATTAATTGGTACAAGTTACAATTAATTGTAACTATTGGTACAAAGGGAATCAATAGCAAGTGAATTACAGTCTGCATGTGAAATATGGGTCCCCAGGAGTGAATGGTGTGGTAGACAGAAAAGAGTCTAGTACTGGCTAGAATACTTACAAAAGGTTCCCTAGTGGAGGTAAGCTAGAAATGAACCACATTTGTCTGGGAGAAGGAGAAGACCTCTCTAATTAATTTAGTCAACAAACCTTAACAAACAAGGTACTACAGGAAAAGCTCCAAGGCCAGTGCCTGTCCTGGGGGAACACTCAATCTGACCCTTTGGGCATTTTCCATGCCCATACATAGAGCACCTGGTTCAGTGTGGGCAACCAATAGTGGAGTGGATGAGATCCTACCACTTCTGGAGCTTTTTCTCAGAAGAAGGATAAGTAGACTAAGAAGATCATTTCAGAACAGAAGTACTACAAAGAGAATCAAAGGACTAGCAGAGGCCAACTTTTTTTTAAAATTTATTTAGCTTGGAATGAGTTTTTGTTGTTTTTTTTTTTTAAATTATTTTTAAGAGTGAAAGAAGGATAACATAGTAATAGGGGGGCTTACCAAATTACAGACAAAGTGGTAGGAAATTATCAATGGTTGTTGTTTTACATAAGGTTATTTACAAGATAGTTTCTCAGGAAAACAAATAGACAAATAATAGTGAGTTACAGACAAAAGTGGTAGGAGATCATCAATAATAGTTGTACTATACTTTGGTATCTTCAAAGTGGCTT
>NW_004955438.1:1915157-1920465 GCF_000276665.1 Chinchilla lanigera | reverse complement strand
CAGCTGGCGCATGGCAGGCCAATTGTGTCATTGTTTCTCTGCGCCATGATAGTTCTCGATCGCGTGGCGGTGGCTGGCCTGAGGGTTCGCGCATGCCGTGCATGCTGCCAGGTGGCCTCCTGGGCACCAGGGGCCCACCTCCCAGGTGCCTGTGTGGCTAGGGGCTGGACCAAAGGCCGGTTCACCCCGCCGTGCAGCCTCACGGGGGCTGGGGGACCCACCCCCACCCCCCCGGGCACCTGCTCAGCTAGGGGCCAGCCCAAAGTTTTTGTTGTTTTGTGGGTTTTTTTGTTTTTTTTTTTGTTGTTTTTTGTTTTTTGGTACTAGTAATCAAACTCAGGACCTTGCACTTGCCAAGCAGGTGCTTGTGCCACTGAGCTATATGTCCAGCAGAGGCCAACTTTTAACAGGGAGGTCACAGATCTTCTGAGCAGGTGAGGTACCATGGAGGCAAAAATGGACTAAACACAGAAGTACCAGGCATGGCAGGGAAGGGGTGGGGTATTTCAATGAAACCTTAGGAATTGTCTTCTCTATTTCTTTTCCAGAAGAGTCCTTTAGTTCATATAGCTTGAATATACTCATGCTTAGGCCTCTAACACATGGGTCATCAGTCTATGTGGACTGAAATGTGGGGATTGAGGAGTTATATCACAAAGTTCTCATGGAAAGCTCTGTAGATATAAGGAAAGAGCAATGCCACCCTGAACAGAAGTCTAGGCTTAGTGCTAGCTCAACCCTACTGTGCCTAGTACTTACCTTTCTCTTCCTCAAAAATACTGTCTGAGTTCTTTCCTATTGCTATTACAAAATAATTTAAACTTGGCAATTTGTAAATACTTTTCACCATCCTGGAGACTTAGAAGTCTAAAATCAAAACACTGGCAGATTTGGTGTCTAATGAGGGCCTGTTTCTCATAAGTGGTACCATCCAGGTACACACACAGATGAAGAACCAAAGGGTAAAAAGGGGCCTATTTAATTCTCTCATCCCTGTTATAGGGGTATTAATCCCATTCACAAGGGTAGGGCCCTCATGATCTGACTACTCCCCCAAAGGCCCTACATTCTAAACTACTACCTTGGAGTCTAAATTCCAACATATGTATTTTGGAATTTTAGAAGGAAACTCATATACACACCATGCTATTCTTCCCTGGACCCCCAAAATTCATGTCATTTTTACATCCAAAATACATTCACTGTATCTCACTGGCCCTAAAATCTTAACAGGAGTTAAGATACCAACTCAAAAGTGTGAAGTCTACAGTCTCAGCTAAGTTGGACATGGGTGACACTCAAGACATAGTGCATCCTGAGGCGACCTGCTCTCCTTACGCTTCAAAAACACAATGGCCCCCTCACCATTGCAGAAGCAACACTGAGCCCCAGGAAGCTTCAGGAGCCTCAGTGAGCCATGATCCACCCTCCTCACCATCACAGGAGTGATGCTGAGCCCCAGGAAACTTCAGAGTTTCAAAAATGTCAAAACAAAGGACCAAAATGCAATCTCAGACCTCCAGTCCATACAGAACAAGACAGGACATTGACACAGAAGAACTAGGAAGTCACACACCTGAAATTTCTGAAATGATAGCAACTCAAGTAAAGAAACAACTCCATCAGGCTATACAAGAAATCAAATCAGAAATAATCTCTCAGGTAAAAAAAAGAAATGACAACAATAATGAAAGAATTGCTCAGTACCTCTAAAGAAGACATAGATAAAAAATAAAGGAGCATAGAAAAATGATGGAAACCTTGAATGAAGAATACAGGAAAGAATTAAAATGCATGAAACAGATTCAAACAGATATCCACAAAATTAAAAGTTCCATTGAAAGCTGACAAAACTGCTTGAAATAAACTGAGGATAGACTTTCAGACCTTGAAAATAGCAATGCAGCTAGTGATCCTGAAAAGAAAGATCTCTTAAAAATAACAAGGAAGGTTGGGGACATAGCTCAGTGTCACAAGCACCTGCCTGGCAAGCACAAGGTCCTGAGTTCAATTCCCAGTACAAAGAAAAAAAAAAAAAACAAGGAACTTGAAGACAGCAATATGCAATACAACAACCACTGGTGAATTCCTACTATCTTTCCAGTGAAACTCTGCATCATTTCTAACAGTGGTTTTTTTCTTTTTTATTCTCTTTAATTGTTTGATCAATTTTGCATTCTTACATCTGATAATCTGAGCAACTTCCTTGAAGATAACAATATGTAATATAACAACCACTGTTAATTCCTATCATTTCATTCTGAAAACCTGTATCATTTTTATTGTTTTTGCTTTGTTTTGTTTTTGTGTATGTTGTTGGTATTTTGCTATTATTCTTTTTTATTATTTGCTTTAAAATAAAAAAAAAAAACAGGAAATAACAATTCCTCACCTGCAAGATGATGCAAAGAAAAATAATATAAGACTGACAGATGTCAATGAAAGAGCAGGAGTCAACACAAATGCCATAAAAAGACTATTTGCGGAAGAAGTAGCAGAAAATTTCCCAAGCATGGGAAAAGATTCTCACATACAGTAGATGAGGCATATAGAACTCCAATTAACCATAACCAAAATAAATCTTCACACAGACACATAATAATCAAGATTCCAGAAATATAGCAAAAGAACAAAATATTAAAAGCTGTTAGGGGTAAAAAACCAGATCACCTATAAAGGAAAGCCCATCAGAATCACAGCAGATTTCTCAGCACAAACCATCATGTCAAGAAGAGCTTGGAGGGAAGTATTTCAGGTCCTGAAAGAAAATAACTTCCAGCCCACATTAATGCACCCTGCAAAACTGTCTTTCAAAAATAATGAAGAAATAAGATACTTCCACAACAAACAACAATTGAAGAAACTCATAAGTCCCAAACCAACACTACAAAGTCTACTGAAAAGTATTCTAGAAAGAGATAAAAATGACCACAACTTCCAGAATATCAATAAAAAAGGAACCATTAAGCAGAGCAAACAATGAAACAGATAGTAAAAATAGGGAACCAACAGCAGGAAAGTAACATAAGAAAGATAAGCCAACACATATCAGTTATAATCAGCAATGCAAATGGCCTCAATTCACCAATCAAAAGAAGCAGACTGGCAAAGTGGATCAAGAAATAAAATCCAACAATATGCTGTATACAAGGAACACATATAATTTGGAAGGAAATTCATAGATGGAAAGTCAAAGGATGGAAAACAATACTCTGTGCAACAGCAACCCAGAAAAAAGCAAGAGTAGCTATTCTGTTTGCAGACAATGTGAACTTCACACCAAGAATGATAACAGGAGATAAATAAGGTCACTACATACTTGTTAGGGGAAAAGTGCAAGAGGAAGAGATAACAATCATAAATATCTATGCACCAAATACAGGACCATATAAGACAAATTTTAATAGACATGAAAAATCAAATAAGTAATAAGAAAATTATAATGGGGGACTTCAACACCCCATTCTCACAGAGAGATAGATCAACTTAGCAAAAAATCAGCAAAAAATAACAGAAATAAGCCAAACTTGTAAACTAATGGACTTAATAGACCTTTACAGAGTGTTCCATCCAACAGCATCAGAATACACATTTCTCTCAGCTCCACAAAGGATGTTCTCCAAAATAAACCATATACTAGCACATAAAACATGCTTAAGTAAATGCAAAGGAATTGAAATTATCACATGTGCATTACCTGACCATAGTGTGATGAAACAGGAAATTATTGACAAAAGGAATCACAAAACCTCTATAAACACATGGAAATTAAATAACAACCTCCTGAACAACCAATGGGTCACAGATGAAATTAAAGAAGAAATTAAACTATATTTACAATCAAATGAAAATGCGGATACACCTTACCAGAACCTGTGGGACACAATGAAAGCAGTCCTCAGAGGAAAAATTATAGCAGTGAATTCTCATATCAGGAAAATAGGATGAGCACAAATAAACAACCTTATGCTGTACCTCAAGCTTCTAGAAAGAGAAGAGCAAGTCAAGTTCAAAGCCAGAAGAAGGCAGGAAATTATAAAGATCAGAAGAGAAACTAATGCAGTGGAGCCTAAGAAAACACTACAAAGAATTAGTGAATCAAAGAGTTGATTCTTTGAAAGACTAAATAAAATTGATAAGCCCCTAGGCAGTCTTATCTAAAAAAGGGAAAAAAAACAAACCTCAAATTCATGCAATTAGGAATGAAAAGGGTGAATCATTACAGATCCTATAGAAATTCTATAAGATCATCAATACCTACTTTAAAAATCATTACTTTCACAGGATTAAAAACACAGAAGAAATAGACAGATTCCTAGATACATATGAATTACCAAAGCTGAATGAAGATATAAAAATTCTGCATAATCTATTAGTCAATGAAATTAAAAACATAATTAAAAACTTACCAACAAAGAAAAGCCCAGATCCTGATGAGTTCAATGCTTAATTCTACAACAAATCTAGAGAATATTTAATGTCAATTCTTCTCAAACTCTTTAATGAAATTTAAAGGAAAACAACACTCCCTAACTCATCTCTGGAGGGAAGTATTACCCTGACATCAAAACCAGAGAAAGACCCAATCAAAAGAGAAAACTACAGGTCAATCTCCCTCATTAACATAGATGGAAAAATACTCAATAAAATACTAGCAAACAGAATGCAGCAAATCATCAAGAAGATTATACACCATGACCAAGTGGGATTCATCTCAAGAATGCGGGGACAGTTCAATATATAGAAATCATTAAATGTAATACACCATATCAACAGAGCCAAAGACAAAAATGATATGGTCATTCAATAGATGTAGAAAAAGCTTTTCATAAAGTCCAAAACTGATGCATGATAAAAAAAGAAAAAACCTACAGGAAATCAGAATAGACGATCCTTACCTCAATCTGATAAAAGCCGTCTATGACAAACCAACAGCCAACATCATACTGAATGGACAAAAACTGAGAGTTTTCACTTGAAAATCAGGAACAAGACAAGGATGTCCATTGTCACCTCTCAGACTATATTCAGTATAGTTCTGGAAACATTAGCTAGAGCAATTAGACAAGGGAGAGAAATAAAAGAAATAAGGATTCAGAAGGAAGAAGTGAAATTATCATTATTTGCAGATGACATAGAAGACCCCCAAAACTCCACCAAAAGACTTCTAGATTTAATAACCAAATGAAGTAGTACAGCTGAATATAAAGTCAACACTCAAAAATCAATAGCATTCCTATACACAAACAACAAACACACTAAGGGAAAAATTAAGGAAACTACACCTTTCACAATAGCATCCAAAAAA
>NW_004955438.1:1863526-1913122 GCF_000276665.1 Chinchilla lanigera | reverse complement strand
CAATTAAACATTAACTGTTCCTTTCAACAAACCACTAGAAATTAGTAGCACAATTATCCTAGCTATCTTGTGCATATATATATACATATATATATGTTTTTTTCCCTTATTTCTTTCTTTCTTTTCTCCTTTCCTTCATCCTAATTGTTCTTTCCTAGTTGTTTTTTTGAGCAGTTTCTTTCCCTTTCACAATATCTATTGTACCTTTCAGATTCTATTTACTCTTTCAGGTTTTTACACTATGGAGACAATATAATGTTTACACATGGGGGTCTGATTTATTTCACTTATAAGTATGGTCTCTATGCATCCATTTACCCATGAAAGCTTCAAGTTTATCTTTCTTTATAGTTGAGTAATACTCCATCATATAAAAATACCACATCTTTTTTATCCATTCCTTGGTTGATGGGCACTTGAGTTATTTCCAAGATTTAGCTATTACAAATTGTGCTGCTGTAAACATAGGTGCACATATATCTCTGTTATGATGTTTTCAGTTCTTCTGGGAAAATATCAAGAAGGGGAATAGCTGGATTGAGTGGGACTTCTAATCCTGGTTTTGTGGGGAATTTCCACACTGATTTCCACAGTGATTTCACAAGTCTACATTTCCTCCAACAGTGGAGTAGGGTTCCTTTTTCCCTCAGCCCCTCCAGCATTTGTTATTGGTTGACTTCTTGAGGATAGCCAACAACAACAATATACATAATAACAACCATTGTTGAATTCTACCATGTTGTTTAGTGAAGCTCTGTTTCATTTCTAATGCATTTTTATTACTTTTTATTCTCTTCCATTGTTTGATCAATCTTGCATTCTTACATCTGCTAATCTGAGTAACTTCATTGAAAATAACAATATGTAACATAACAAGCATTGTTAATTCCTGTCATCTTGTTTTGAAATCATGTATTGTTTTTATTGTTTTGTTTTTATCTTTGTTGTTATTTTGTTAATTTTTTCTCTTTAAAAAGAGAAAGTATATAAAAGTATATAAAAAGTATATAAAAGTATATAAATGGTATATAAAAGAAAAAGTATATATCTATAGACACAGGATAGCTGGGATAATTTTACTATTGATTTCTACTGATCTATTGAAAGGAACAGTTAATGCTTAAATTTTTTTCTACTTTTTAATTTTTTTGACCAATTTTACATGCTTATATCTGGTAATCTGAACAACTAATTTAAAGACAACAATATGTAATAAAATAACCACTGTTGCCTTCAAAAAAAAAAAAACACAATGGTGGGACAGGTTCAGGATAGACATTCCCAATCCAGAAAGAAAACATGGGAAAGAAGGGAGCGATAGGTCCCAAACAAGTCCAAAACCTGACGAAGCAAACAGCACTCAACACTGAAGCTGAAGAACAGTTTTGACTTCATGTCCTACCTTTGGGACATAATAGAATGGAGTTTGGTCTCCCAAGCCCCTGAGAGCCTCATCCCACGGCTTCACTGGGCACAAACTTCTTTGCTTTTGGAGACTGAGGTCAGGGTCCTACAGCTTTCACAGGATGGTGGTGCACACTGGTGGCTCTACACGTCTGGACTGGCATGGGTTGCCTGTTCCGATGGCTCTAGTAAGCACTGCTCTCATGGGGGTTCTCTGTCAGGTCCCCAGCCCTGTGGCAACTTTCTTCCTAGGCCCAAAGTTGTGATGTATTCTATGAAATCTGGGTGGAGGCGGCAATGACTCCTCAGCTTTTGCAGTCTTTGCACCTGCAGAATTAACCCCATGTGGATGCTCTCAAGGTTTATTTCTTGTGCCTTCCAGAGAAGCAGCCCAGGCCAAACCTGCCCTATTTCAGCCACAGTTGGGGAAGCCGTGAAAACTGCATCTTAACGCATGGAACAGAAACTTGAAGTGGCCTATAGGTCCCACATGTGGCTCAGGGGCCTTTATGTAAAATAATTCTGGGACCGGGGATATAGGTCAGTGGCACAGCACTTGCCTGGCAAGCATGAGGTCCTCAGTTCAATTCCTGGCACCAAAAAAAAAAAAAATTCTGCCCTCCAGACCAAAGTATTCTGGGCTGCGATAGGTGGAACAGTCAGGGAGGTCTCAAAAATGCCTTCAGGATCATTCTTTTCTTGTCTATATGGATAACACCTGGCTTGCCTCCACCCCTTCTAATCTCCTCATCAAACATTCACTTGGCCACTGCCTTGGTGTTTTCTCCCAAGCATGAGTGTTTTATCATTACATGGTCAGGCTTAGGATTTTCCAGGTCTTTAAATTCTGCTTCCTTTTTTCTCATAAATTCTATATTTAATTCATTTCTCTCTTCTCATGCTTTACTATAAGCAGTCAAGAGAACTCACCCAGCACTCTGAACAATTTGCTTAGATATTTCCTCTGCCAAATACTGTATCCTAGTTCAGTGGTGGAAAACCTTTTAGAGCTTTCAGTGACAACAGCCCTTTGTGGCATGCATGCCATGGGTTCACTACCATTGTCCTAGCTGATCACTCTTAAGTCCAGCCTTCTATAAATTATGAGACAACATGCATAATTCAGCTTATTTTTTTGCCACTTTATAACAAGATGGTCTTTCCTCAATTTTTTAATAAGATACTCCTCATTTCTACCTAGGACCTCATCAGATTGGCCTTTAGCCTGCCTATTTCTACCAACATTCTCACCATAACTACCTAAGTAACCTCTAGAAAATTTAAGGCCAGCTATAGCTCTCTTCTTCAGAGTCTTCCTCAGAGTAGCCCTTTATGGTCCACTCTTTACTCATTTTCCCAATTTCAAAGCCAATTCTATATTTTTACTGTAGCAGAAATGCCCCCTCCTCCCCCTAAGCCAGTATATTTCAGTTTGTTAGTTGCCCAGGTAATAGTTCCAGTTACAGTTCTTGTTACTTTTGTTCCTTAGAAATGGCTGGTCACTGTGATGCATATTGTAAGAACCAATCTCAAATTGACAGCTATTCTGCCTCTGTACTTCCTGTTTGCTTATCCCATATAAGCCTTAGACCACCAGATATTAATATCAATTGCTATTTTGTCTGTTTTTACTACTATAACGAAATACTTGAGACTAGGAATTTATAAACAACAGAAACTTACTTTCTCAGTTCTAGAGGCTGAGAATTCCTAGATTAAGGTGCTAGGAGATTTACTGTCTGGTCTTTGAGGCTAAGATGGTTCCTTGTTGCTGTATCCTCACATGGCAAGGACAAAAATGAACTAAGACTTTGTTCATAAAAAAAGAGATGGAAAGGCAAAAAAGGGTTCCTTCAACCTCTTTGTGTGGAGGGGGAAGGGGGCTGGGAGTTGAACCCAAGGCCTTCTCGCTGAGCTATATCCTCAGCCCTTTTTCTTTTGTTCTGAGACAAAGTTTTGCCAAAACTCAAGCTGAGAACTTGTGATCCTCCTGCCTCAGCCTCCCAGAATGCTGGAATTACAGGCATGGGCCACCACACCTAGTTCCTCTATTATAAGAACACTAACCTGCCCTCATGGCCTAACACCTCCCAAGCTCTCATTTCTTAATGCCATGACCTCGGACTTTAAGTTTCAACATGTATTTTAGAACACAAACATTCAAGCCATAGCACCCTCCTTTCTAGGGCACATTCCATCTCTAGATAATATAAAAGGGGTTGAGGGAATTAGAGTTTGAAGAATCTGGTAGAAACCAAGAGAGGAGTAACCTTACAAGTCCTGGGTAGGTCTAGGAAGAAACTGGGCTGATAAGATGACATAAATGTTTCAAAGGGTCAGGAAGAAGTCCACTCCCTGGGCTGCCCTCATCGACAGCACCACTCTAGCCAGAACCCTGCTCCACTTGGTTGATGGGATATATCAGCCCCAGACAGCAGCCTCATCCTCAGCCAGAGGCTCTAGTAGGTCCAGGTGAGCACTCCACCATCCCAGCACTTCCCCTTCTCCCCAGCATGGACTCGAGTCTGCCTCTTCCTCTCTACTGAAGAGCCTCCCTCCTCGTTGAACAGCAGAACTGGTTGGGTGCCATGAGTGAGGTGTGGCATTAGAAGCATTGCCTTTGGCATCAGACTGACCAGAGGTCAAATCTCAGGTTTACCATGGATTATTCCTGGCCATTAAGCAGTTTAACTCTGCCTGCTATTCTCATTTGCAAATGGGGAATGCTACCTAATTTAAAAGGTAGTTGTGAGGATTAAGTGGGATAATATATCTGAGCTTTACTCGATGTGCTTAATAAAATCTACTTTCTTTCCCTCCCATCATCAGATCATTTTGATTTCCCTACACTGTATACTGGGATATACATATCAAAGCACTTATAATCTTTAAGTTCCTCAAAAGCAGAGACCACATCTATTTTATTCACCAATGTATACCCAACGTCTAGTACCATGCCTGGCCCATGAATATGTCAGTTGAATAATGGAAAGAAATGTGAAAGCCTGGATTTTAAAATCTTAGAACTAAGGTATTGAAAGGTCTTAAAAGAGCATCTAGTAGAAGGACGCTAAATCACCCACTTGTTTCCCACTTCAATTAATATGTAAATACCTAGAGCACTACATTAAGAGGGACTCTGAGATCAAATATCACACAGCTCTTCCAACATTCAATCAACTATGGGAATGAACAACAGAAAACACAAGACTGGCAAAGGCTTGATTTGGAAGATAATGGCAGCAAGTTGGGCAAAAAATAAAAGCCCAGAAAGAATCCAAGCAGCCATTCCTTTCAGCCACTGTCCCAGGACAAGCATTTTTCCTCCATCCCTATTAGTATGGTACACACAGTAATCCAGAAGAAACGCTCATGGATAGCACAGGCTGAGCAATTTTAGTTAGGACCAGAGATCAAACCCGCCCATTAATTCCCTTTTAACCACGTCTTTTCCTTTCAGGCCACTTCAGTTCTGTGCCAGCCTCCCCCACCCCACTTTTGGTAAGTGGCTTCCCCCATCCACAGCCTCCCTGCTTTTTCTGTCACTGCCCTCACTGCACACAGATTTGTCTCCCCTCTCTCAAGATCAACCTTGGAGAAGCAAAGAGGAGAGTCATTAGCAAACTCAGCATTCTGGTAGCCCTTCTACAGGGAGGAATAATCATTTGTTAGTTTAAGTAAATCTCTGCGCTTTGATCACTATCTGACACTGGCAAAGAAATGAGAATGGGCTCAGAGGGTTCACTCACTGCCCCAGAGCCCTGTGGGAGACTTGGGAGGCAAGCAAAAACCAGAAAATGTGGATTTTCCTTTTTAAACTGACAGCCCCACCAGATGTAGTGGCACGCGCCTGTAGTCCTTGCACTCAGGAGGCTGAGGGAGGAGGATCACTGCAAGTCCTAGGTCAGCCAGGGTATATAGTGAGTTCAAGGCAGCCTGAACTGCATAGTGAAACCCTGTCTCAAAAAACTAAAAAACAAACAAAAACTGACAAGCCCCCTCAAGGAGATGAAGCAGAACTTCCCACTCCTTACATGTGGATTGCATGTACATAATGGCTTCTTCCAAAAAGTGCAATCTAGAAAGGGAGAAAAGGATTAACTTTAGCATAGAGAAACCTAACAAATACTACCAAGGCTGGGGCATCACAGTGGTGAGTCACATGGGTAACACATACTCTTGGTATAATGGAGTGAGAGGGCATTTCCACTCTGAGCTCCTCCTCCCCACCACCCCAGTCTAACCATATGAACTACATTAGACAGTGCCAGTTGAGGACCAGCATTCTTCCAACTTCAAGGTCATCAAAAACAAGGAAACTCTAAGAAACTGTCACAGCCAAGAGGAGCCCAATTATAATGGGATACTCTGGATAGCATTTTGTAATAGAGGAAAAAGGATATTGTACTAAAACTAAGGGAATATCAAAAAGTACAGACTTAATAATATACCAATGCTAGTTCATTGATTATAATAAATATATCATAATTTAGATATATTTATACTAATAAGTATATGTACAAATTATATTTATTGTAATGAATACTATATACATATAAAATGTTGATTCTAGTAGAAATTATATGTCTTAGTCTATTTGGGCTGCTATAGAAAAATTCTATTAGACCAGGTGGTTTATAAATAACAGAATTTTATTCTCACACTTCTGAAAACTGAGAAGCCCAAGATCAAGGTACAGGTAAATTCAGGATTTGGTGAGGAAATTCAGCATTTCCTGATTCATAGATAGCCCCTCCCTGTGTCCTCACATGGTGGAAGGTGAGAGTGAGCTCTTGTTGCCTATTTGATAAGGATGCCAATCCCATCCCTGAGGATGATGACATCATGACCTAGTCACCTTCCTAACCTCATCACCCTGTGGGAAGGCTTTCAACATATGAATGGCGAGAGGGGGAAACACTCAGACAGAGGTATATATGAGAACTCCATTATTTTCACAAGTTTTCTAAAGACATGTATGCTTTATAAAAATGAAAATAGAATTGTCCAAGCAACTAGCTCTGGTCACTCCTGTGGCAATAGGACTTGCCCATTCTCCCTCCCTCTAAAGTCACTTTCTCACTGACACCCAACTGGCCCTTCTCTTCCTACCCCTTGTTCTGAGCTCTGACCTCCAAAACCCACAAAACAGTCTGACTCTTCTCTCCAGTACAGCTGCAGCTGTTTCAGAGTTATACCTCACCAAACTAAAGGAATCTGATTACAGCTTCCCATCCCATGCCTTCTTTGTAGAGATAGGGAACCCTGGTGCTGGGGCAGAAAACTTACCCAGAGTCAGGCAGACGCTGAACCCAACTGTATTCCCAGCACACCAGAGCAATTTTCTTTAGAATGGGATGCCCATAGGAAGATTTATGTGGGCCCTGGGTTTCTCACTAGTGAACACATCACTCTTTCCTTCACCATCCACCATAACTTAGGACAGTCAGATGCCCTAGCACCCTCACAAGAGGAGCTCTTCAGCTCACCAATGCTCCCTTACCAACCCTAGTGCTTTCAAGGAGTTGAGGGTTAAGAATGTTAGAGAAACCAATGTCCCCTCCATCCTAATAGTTGATGGTCCAACTGGAATAGAATATTCCAAATGGAAACTAATCAATGTAAGTCTGTGGCACAAAGTTACCAATAGAGAAGCATAAGTTCCTGAAGCAAGTCTCAGATTTACACTGGTAACTAGTACATGTACCAAGCATGGCCTGCCCGCAGCCTTTAGCCATCTAAATCATCAAGGTGAAAGTCACCATTACTCCATGGCACCTCTTCCAATAAGTTTTTACCCATTAAGAAAGGATGAGAGAAGGAGCCACATGAAAACTAACATCCACGGAAAGCATTATATACACTACTCATTGATTCATTCAACAAGCACCCATATTTATTGAGCATCAGTCTATGTCAGGAATTAGGGGAAGAACTGGGAATGCCATGTTCATAAGATACCACTTACCTTTAACTTTCAGTCTAGTAGGAAAGACTTTCATGTCAATAATAACAAAAGATTTATAAAACCAGGTGACAGAAACAACAGACCAGATTAAGTATGAGATTAGGTGATAACGTCAATTTTTGTGAAGAAGTATTATCTGCTTATGACTATGTTTTCCAGATGAGGAAACTGAGGCATCAAAAAGTTAAGAGCCTCATACAAAAAAGGAAGTTATTCAGTGGTGGAGGCAAAGATTTGAAGCCAAGTGACATAGCTCCCAACTCCAAACATTTTCCACTGGAACAACGTTTCCCAAACTAAATTGTTGATACATGTTCCATAAAATGTTTCCTATGGTCAATTAAATTTGAGAATATAGTATACAGCATTTTCCTCTAGGAAATTCAAAATGCCTGTATGAATAATAAAAGCTCTAAGAAGACCTGCAGTAAGATATCTGTTTAACCCAATAGTGTCCTAGTCAGCATGGACCACTAAATTTTTCTGATACTCTAATTTTCAGAGACTATTTATTAACATATAGGAAAATAATGTTACAAGGACTATATTTTTAAAAACTCACCTTTTTACCCTGCTATTAACCCTGAAGTAAACAAATCCAGCTATCATTCCCCAGTGACAAATGTCTAACTTGGACTTGACAGGTTAGAACTGTAACTAAGCCAAAAATATCTCTCTGAATAAGTATATAACCCCTGAGGCTTAACTGAGAGACATTTAGCTTGGATGACACAAAGGCAAAGATATATCTTGGACTAAGATTTTTAGGTTCTACTCCCAATTCAATTCTTTCCTTAAACAAGCTCGTAGAGTTCCTGGGGTGTTCTGAAGCAGTATTAAGCCAAAGAAGAGGTGAGAAGAGAGAAGAAAACCTCTTAGAAAGAGAAGTACAATAGGAATAGGGTTAGAAAAATTTCTTGGAGAGAAGGAGAGAGGTCATTGTTACCCTATAATTGCAGCCTTGGTTTTGAAGCACTATTCATGACCAATGAATCCTACAGTTTAACACTATATATATATATATATATGATAGATATAGATAGATGTCTTTTTTCTTATCAATCTCTCTAAAGCAGGATTTCTAACCTATGGCACTGTTAGCATTTTGAGCCAGCCAATTATGTGGAGGAGGTTTGTGCTACATATTGAACAATATTTAGCAGCATCCATGACCTCTACCATATGCAGATATTATATGCCAGTGGATCCCCTGTCCCAGGTATAACATCCAAGAATGTCTCCAAACAATGCCAAATCCCCTGTGGCAGCTGAATCAGTCCCATTTCAAACAATTGCCTTGCATAGTTCTTTGGTGTCTGTCATGACAAAGAAATATTGAATGTTCTCCAAAGGTTCTTGTGTTAAAGCCTTGCCTCACAGAGTGGTGTTATCGGTGGGTGGCAGGACTTCTAAGAGGTGGGGCTTGGTGGGAGGTCCTTCGGTCAGTGAGGCTGTGCCCATGTAGGAGATTGTGCATTTCCCCACCACATGTTCTTGCCATGCTGTGCTGCCTCCCTTGATCATGGATGGAACCTCTAAAACCTTGGCCTAAAGAAACCTTTTCTAGGCAACCCATTTGGGATCCCTCCTGTCTCTCAGAAGCTATTCCTATTCCCCACCCCTTTTCCCAATAAGTTTTCCTACTCTTAAATAAATAAATAAATAAATAAATAAAATAAACCTTTTCTTATAGAAGTTAATTGTCTCAGGCAATTCATTATGATGACAGGAAGCTGACTAATATAGTTACCATTCTCTGCTACCATATACTTCAAATAGAGCCAATTAACTTATAAAACAAAGGCATAACTTCTTCCACATATTATTACCTAGGCCTCATGCTACTTTCCAACAGGAACAACTCCCTCCATGAAGTCTTCCTGCCAACATAAGTCATCTGTGGCCCATCCCCTTACTGCTTCATCCTTTACTCGTGGTGCAGTATTGGTACATGATTAATTTCAATTAAGTCTTGAAGAGTCCTGTAATTCATTGTGAGAAATCAAACACTGATGGAGTATGTAGCATGTATCAGATACCATGCTGTGCAACTGATAGAGACAAGAATAATATGATTACTTTTAAGAATGTATGCTCTTACGAAAAGGCAGACTGGACAGTGGGGCCTGAGAGCAGAGTGAGACTGCTCCTTCTCTATTTCCTCCATGGGATGGCAGGGCCTGCGAGCAGAGTGAGTGCTCCTCCACCATTCCCTCTGTGAGACAGCAGGGCCTTTGAGCAGAGTGGGAGTCCATGCTCTGTGCTTCCTCCATTGTCTCAGGGATGGCAGGGACTTTGAAAGAAGTATAAGGACACATGTCTTTGTTGAGTAGAATGACAGGAACCCCAAGACCTGAGACCTGGGACAACAGCTGGGTCCCAGATACATGGGCACACACATGAGCTTGGAGTAAGGGCAGAGTAATTGGTGAGACCAGCAGCATGGAAGTGTCTGATGCAATAGCAAGGAGCCAGTGGTTGAACTCCTGAGAACTCCTCCAGCAGAAGTCCAGTCCCAGGCGCCACATCCAGAAGCCAAGATCAGCTCCATATCCAAAATATTTCTGGGGTTAAATATGGACACTATCACAGAACTGTAAGCACCAGAGGTATTTTACTACTTTCATTCTCTCTTGTTTGTCCGACTGAATATCCCTCTCCTGTCTGACTGGGTGTCATCTTGTTTTCTTCTGCATTTGGTAATTATTTTTGTATTTGGGGTTTTTCTTTTTCTTTTTCTATTTTTCTCTCCCCTCTTTCCCTATCTCCTTTTTCCTTCTTTTTTCCTTCAGTTCATTTTTATCCTCTTTCTTTTTTTCCCTTCTTTTTTCAATGTTTAAGTTTCTTACCTTTTTTATCATTCTCTTATACAGACTCACTTTCTTTCCTCAACTACTTCTTGAGTTTAAACTTTCAAGTGAGTAAACAACACTGTCTCTGCCCTCCTCTGTATTCTATTTCTTTCTTTCCCTCCTGTGTCCTCCAATTTCCCAATCTAAGGTGATCATCTTTTAATTTCTACTACATTTGACCTCACTCATCACTTTATCCTATCCCCTAACCATCTTATGGTCAGAGGTAGCAGGTTAATGGTTACCATAGTTTGTCAGTAGCTAAACTGCACTTGAAACTATTCTTATTATTAACCATACTACTTTAGCCAGGATGTCATACATGTTATAAATAGTTTTTCTCCCTTATATGATAACATTGTCACTGTATGAGTTCATAATCACCACTACAACCAGAATCAAAGGATTAGATGCTGAGCCAAATAGTAATCTTGCATCCTTTACAAATTGGGAAGATAGGGCCTTGGAGTAGCTGTAAAAAAAAACACCTATGTCTAGAAAACATCCCTGAAGAACAGACAACCTCTAGGAAAATCTAAATACTAGTGATGAAGTTATATATCATAAGAACCTGAAAGTATCAACACAGAAAATAAAATATAAAAGGGAAATAGAAAATGACAAGATGCAGAAGTAAAATGCAACCCCAGACCACCAGACCACAAAGGACAAGCCCAGAACTCAAGAAAATAGATGAAATTGGAAATCAAACACTGGAACTTTCTGAAATGATTGCAGCAGAGGTGAAATAAATAAGTGGAAAAGGCTATGGAGAAATTTATCTCTCAGGTACAAAAAGAAATGATGCTTAAAATCAAAGCTATTAGAGAAAATACAGATAAAAGAATACATGCACTTAGAAAAATGATGGGAACAAATAATGCCTAGCATAGGAAAGAAATGGAATCCATGAAACAGATCCAAATAGAAATCTAAGAGATTAAAAGCTCCATTGAAAGTATATGCAACAGGTTGAACAAAGGAGAGTATAAGATTTCAGATCATGACAGAATTACAGACAGTGATTATGAAAAGAAATATACCTTAATATTAGCAAGAGACCATGAAAAATCAATCCAACAGATACAAGATGAAGGAAAGAAGAACAATATATGATTGATTAGGGTCAAGGAGGAGGCTGGAGACAGCACAAATGACATTAAAAAAAAAAAAAACTCTTCACAGAAATAATGGCAGAAAACTTCCCAAGTGTGGATAAAGAATTTGGCATAAAAATAAATGCAGTATTTAGAATCCAAACATTCCTAATGAAGATAAAACTACACCAAGACATATAATAATCAAGATTCCAGAAATTCAGCACAAAAACAAAGTATTAAAATCTGTTAGAGAAAAAGCAACAGATCACCTATAAAGGAAAGCCCATCAGAATCATGGCAGACTTCTCAACACAGACCCTCAAGTCAAGAAGAGCTTGGAGTGAAGTATTTCAAGTACTGAAAGAAAACAACTTCCAGCCCAGTTTGATGTACCCTGCAGAACTACCTTTCAAAATAAATGGAGAAATAAGATACTTCCATGACAAAGGACAACTGAAGAGATTTATGAACACCAAACCAATGCTACAAAGAGTACTAAAAGATATTCTAGACCGAGATAAAAATGACCACAATTCCAAGAACAACAGCAGAAAGAAACCACCAGGCAAGGCAACCAATTAAATAGAGGGTAAAAGCAGGGAACCAACAGCAAGAAAATACCATGACCAAGATAAGCCAATATATATCAGTTATAACCATCAATGTAAATGGTCTCAATTCACCAATCAAAAGAAGCAGACTGGCAGAGTGGATTAAGAAACAAGATCCAACAATATGCTGTATACAGGAAACACATTTAACACCAAAAGAAATTCATAGACTGAAAATCAAAGGATGGAAAACAATCTTCCATGCAACAGGAACCCAGAAAAAAGCAGGGGTAGCTATTCTGTTTGCAGACAATGTAAACTTCAAACCAAGAATTATCGAAAGAGATAAAGAAGGTCACTACATACTTCTTAGGGGAAATGCCAAAGACTAAAACTAGACCCATGTCTATCACCATGCACTAAACTAAAGTGAAATGGATCAAAGATCTAAATATTAAAGCAAAAAAACTAAATCTACTGGAAGAGAAAGTAGGTACAAATCTTGAAGACATAGAGGTAGGCACAGTCTTCATGAACAAGACCCAAACTGCACAATGCTTCAAAGAATCAATAGTTGGGATCTCATCCTACTAAAAAGCTTTTGTACTTCAAAAGAAATCTCAAATAGAGCAAAAAGACAACCCACCATGGAAAAACATTTTAGCTAACTGTCCCTCAGACAAAGGACTTCTATCTAGAACATATAAAGAATTCAAAAAACTCAGACCCCCAAATTCAAAAACCCAATCCAAAAATGTGCATCTTAGATGAATGCACACTTCTTAGATGAAGAAATACTAATGGCAAATAAATACATGAAAAATGTTCAACATCACTGGTCATTTGAGAGACGCAAATTAAAACAACACTGAGATTCCATCTCACCCCAGTAAGAATGGCTGTCATCAAGAAATCAGCCAATAACAAATGCTGGGGTGGCTACAGGCAAAAAAGAATCCTTCTCCACTGTTGGTAGCAGTGTAGACTGGTGCAACCACTGTGGAGATCAGTTTGGAGATTCCTCAAAAAACTAGAATTAGAGGTCCCATTTAACCCAGCCATTCCCCTTCTGGGTATTTTCCCGAATGAATTAAAAAATCATACCACAGCAATATATGTGTAGCCATGTTCATAGTAGCACAATTTGTCATGGCAAAATTTTGGAAACAACCCAAATGCCTATCAACTGAGAAGTAGATAAGAAAAATGTATTTTTATATGATGGAATATTATTCAGCTCTAAAGAAAGATAAACTCAAGGCATTTATAGGTAAATAGATGCAAGTAGAGACCATACTCATAAGCAAAATAAATCAGACCCACAGACACTGTATTGTCTCCCTAGTAAGAACCTGAAAGAGTAAATAAAACTGAATGGTACAATAGATATTGTGAAAAGCAAAGAAACTGCTTAATAGGAAGGAACAACTGGGATGAGGGAAACAAGAAAAGAAAGAAAGAAGCAAGGGAAATTTTAAATATATATATATATATATATATGATAGCTAAGATAATTGTACTACTAATTTCTATTGGTTTATTAAAAGGAACAGTTAATGTTTAATTGTTTGATCAATCTTGCATGCCTATGTCTGTAATCTGAGCAACTACTTTGAAGATAACAATAATAAAACAATTGTTGATTTCCTATCATCTTGTTTTGAAATTCTGTATTGTTTTTATAGTTTTTGTGTTGTTTTGTTTTTATCTTTATTTTTGTTATTTTGTTTTTGTTCTTTTCCATTTAAAATTAAAAAGAAATTTTAAATTAAAAAAACAAAAAGGTTGACCCAAAAGGTACAGTCCTACATAGCTGCTGATTGCATGTCTTCTGTTGAATCCTTGAAGGTAAAGGCAAAAGCCTAGTCCTTCTTTGTATCCACTACAGACTGAGCACACAGTAGGTGCCAAGATATGGCACAAAACTATATTCAAAGGAGGCAGAACTGGATCATACTGAAAGAACCAAAAACCTTTTCCTGACAATACACCTCTACAAAGGCAATGGATACCCTTGTGTACTACCCCCCAACCTCCTACACAATCTTTATGAAATGTTGATAAAAGTAAATAGTAGTTGCCTTAATTTGAGAATAGTAAAAGAAAGCAACCTCGCATTGATTGCCCTACCTTTCTTTTTTTAAACTCTTGCCTCATGAAATTTAAAGTCTATATCCCATTACTGTAATAGGGAATGCACAGGAAAAGAAAGAGGGAAGGTTCCAAGAAACACATTAAAACAATTAGTAGCTAATAAAGACTTTGCAAAAATGTCTATTGACAACAAATAGTCTAGGGAACACTTGAAAACCGTGAACAGAGGCAAAAGCTGCAAATCACAAGAGTCTGTATCGCTGAGTCTTTGGGTGGAATATATTGATGCTCTAACATTTTTCAAAAATGATGACAAAAGAACAAAATGAGTGTGGGAAGACAGGCACTCGCCTTCCTAAACCAGAAAAAGCAAGAGTCCTAACTGGCCGCAGTTTAAGCAGGCTGGCTTTAGCATTTCAAAGACACAATGGACTTGAGATTAAAATGTTTAACACAAAGATGAGCAGAGAACACAGGACTAAGGTAATACAGCGAGGCACAGCCACCAGTTTGAGTCAGGGTGCATAACCCATGGGCATGCAAGCTCAGAGATACTCTCTTAGCGCTAGCAGGGGTTATTGGTATCATTGTCACACTAAAAGTTATTGGCTGCAAAGAAGGCTTCCCCTGACCCTTAAGGCTTTTTCTTTCTTCCCTTTTGACTTACATTAGTATCATATGTTGCATTTATATGCAAACCTTGAAAAGAACCAAGCTGGTGGCTATAGAAAGTCACCTTTCCTGTCCTTAGCCCCCCCCAAAAAAAAAGAGTGACCAGAGAAAGGGCCACAAGTAGAGGCTGGGACGGGCTATTTTTAAACTGTCTGCCTTCTGTCTAGAGGGCAGACAGTTTAAAACCTGCATCTTCTGTCTCCCCAACCACAGCCTATCTCACACATCACAATCCTCTAGCAGCACAACACATTCTTCTACTCTTCTGGTCACCCACACCAGTCGTGGAAAATTCAAGAATTGGCTAAATGCAACAAAAGCCTTCTCCAGGGCAGAAATGGGGCCCATGAGGCACAGCCCACAACAGGAGAAAAAGGGATGGCCAATTACAGCTGGGAAGATCACAAGGCAGAGACAGCCCATGACTACCCCCACACCAGGTTCAGCCATCTTCAGGCAAAAGTGACTAGAAGACTGAAAGACCTGTAAGAGAAGATGACATTTCCTCAACCACGTCCCAACTATGCCAAAGAGATACAGGTCTTTGACATGGTCACTTTCAGGTCATATTTCCAGTCTACCTACCCCCTGGAAAGGTGTAGCTCCACGTAAGTGTCATATTCCCCAGGCCCTAGAAATTCATACAGATGTCAAGGCCAGGTGTAGCCATGATGCACATCCAATTACAAATCAGAGGAAAGCTCTCTTTTGGCCTAAATTTGGGGGCTCAAGAACTTGAAAATGAAAGTTTGACTTTTAAAGTTAGAGCAAATAAATGAAGGGCCTGCCTGGCAATATTAATATACTTACAGATGGAATGTGACCATTGAAGAGAAAGTCTATTAAAGCAGTTGTTTATCAAAAAGCCAGGTAAATCTCCTTTATCAATAGGTGAAAAATCAACTAGTGGGTTGCTGGCATTTTTAAAAATAAAATAGAGGGGCTGGGGATTTAGCTCAGCAGCACAACACCTGCCTGGCAAGCGCAAGGTCATGAGTTCGATTCCTGGTACTGGAAAAAAAACCAAAATAACAAAAAATAAAAATAAATAAAATAGAACAGAAAATATAAGAAGGGATCACATGTAATAATGGTATTATGTGAAGTATACACATGCATACATGTGTGTGCATGCATACTGGGTCTTCATTTTAAATGTTTTTCTTCACTGGTAGATCACTTTCAAAAAAGCAATTGAAAACCTCTATTCTTAAGTAAGCACTGATAAATACTTATCAAGTTCTAGTCAAATTAATCATTCATTAATTCAAAAATATGCATTCAGCATTTATATGTGCCAGCCCTCTGTTGGACACTAGGGATACAATGCTAAAAGTCACAAATGCAAATATGTAGTTTTTGTTATGTCCTTCACACTCTTTCTATACATCTATTATGATTTGTATTTAGATGTCTCTCCACAAAGCCTCATGTGGCCATAGGTAGGGTTTTTTGGAGGTGGCTGGATTTAGAGTGTATGAATGTGGATTAAGGGTGTGATACTGAGATTAATGGTGTGTGGTCCTGGTTTAGCCCATTAATTGGTTTATCATATTTCTGGGTGTTGGCAAGAGGAATCCCCAACCTGGGAGTGGGTGTCACCACCCAAAAGGCTTACTTATATCCCAGGTGGGACAAAAAGGAAAGGGAGTCTTACTGCTTGCTGCCTCCTGCCTCTTTGCCATGGACTGTTTCTCCTCTGTGATTTACCTCTGCCATGCCACCCTGCCTTGGAGACAGGTATGGACTGAAACCTCCACAAACTGTGAGCTAAAATACACCTTTCCTCCTTTAACATTGGCTGTCAGGTATTTTGTGCCTCAGTTTCCTCAAATGTGAAATAGAGATGACAATAGCATCTACCTCAAAAGTCTGTCATAAAGACTGAATGAAACAGTATCGCAAGGTGTTAACAAATGCCTAGCATGTATTAAGTACTCATTAAATGCTAGCTAATTATTACCATTTATTAAGTTTTTACTAGTATCAAATTTGTCATCCAATAGGAAAGATAGTGTATAAGCAGATCATACCCATAGGTGTTTCTCTGTTGATGAGTTCAGAGTTGAATGTGCTATTAGGAAGAAGTAAGTTGCTAGGGGCATGCCTTTGAAGGGTACATCTCTCCCATGCTCTTACTCCAGAAATCTTTGCTTCCTGACTGGCATGTGGTGAGATTTCCTCCATCATGCCTTCCAACACAATATTTGTGCCTTGAAGCCAGCCAACCATGGACTGACACCTTTGAAACCATGAGTCAAAATAAATCTTTTCTCTTTCAAGCTGTGTACATTAGGTATTCTGTCCCAGTGATGCAAAGCTAACATACAGTACTCCATCAACAGCTTCAGAGAGAAGCTGGAAAAGAGCCTTGAAGATTGAATCTATCAGTGAATAATGAGATAAAGATATTTTATTCAGCAGAGAAAGACACAGAAGACTTTCTGGTACAAATACAAACAAATAATATGTAAACACAATATACAGTTTAGTTTGTATATGGGAATGGCCACATATAAAATCCTTCAGATACTCTCCAGCAAGTATTCCTGCAGCATTTGTTTTCAGTGTTGAAATATATATATTACATTTATACATACTCATTTTTACATAAAAGCCATAGCCCTAAAGGAATGTAAATTGGAAAACCTCAGTCCTTAAACACATTAGAAATAAAAACCACTCCCAAGAAGCTGAACATACTAAAGAGAAGCAGTTCTCAAAGTGTGGCTCTCAGACCTGGCAATTTATTAGAAATGCAGATTCCCAGCCTCAGCCTATACTTCCTGAGTCAGAAACTCTGCTGTGGCCCAGCCATCTGTGTTTCAAAAAAAAAAAAAAAAACAGCTGATTCTGATTCATGCCAAAGTTTGAGAACCTCTGCATTAGAGAGACTGGCCAAAAAAGGAAATGAAAAAAGCAGCAGTGGCTACAATCCAGGCAACATCTGGGATAAAGACCTGAGCTCACTGTGCTCAAAGCCAGAGTGGCTAACACAGTGGCTAAAAAGCTCGGGTTTGGTAATCACTCGGCCCTGGGTGTGAACCTCAGTTTTTATTCTTGCTGACTGCCACTTGCTCTGAACCTTGCAATCTGATCTGCAAAATAGGAATAATGATTCCTTACTCTTCAGGTTATTGTAAGGATTCAGTAAAACGGTGCCTATACTGCCAGGTGTGGTGGCACATGCCTGTAATCCCAGGACTGAGGAGGCTGGGGCAGGAGGATCACCATGAATTTGAGGCCAACCTGGGCCACATAGTGAATCCAGGTCAGCCTTAACTACATAGCAAGACCCTGTCACAAAAAAAGACCAAAAAAAATGGTGCCTTAAGGCACTTAACATAAGTAGAATGTGAAATAAGAACCAGTGCGTAGAAGGGAAACTCAAGTAAACCAATCCTCTCCAAGAATATTATCACCTCCATGAGATTCACAACTCTTTGAAGAGTGGTCAATTGAAGCGCTCATTCCCTTGGAGGTATAGAAGGGTTTGGTTGGGGACATGACAGATTTGCAAGGATTAATTTTCAAATCTCCAGTTTTCCTATAGACTCTCCTAAAATTTATCTCCATATAGTAGGGGCAGGAGACAATTCCTCTCTTCCCACTTCTCCCCTAACAAAAGGAAAGCACAGTGCTAAGTCAGGCCAAATCTTAGTGGGATTAGCAGCCCAGAGTAAATTTCCAGGCCTCAGCCCTCAGTGGTAGATGAATAGAGACACTGAGGCCATGAACATCTCTAATGGTCAGGTAAAAAATCCATTTACAAGTGATCAGCTTGAATAACTAGGTAACAAGTCCTTTTCCAAGTCAAATGGTCTCTAGTTCTGTGATTTTCACATAATTTAAGGAGGACCTAATTGAGCTGTAAGCATATCATTAAAATAATTTTGATGATAGATCACTATGTGATTTTTAATATATGACTTAGAAGTAACTCAAGTGTATCAACAGTATTGACATTTCAACCTACTTATATGAGCAATTTTTTCAGCACAAAAATTTGTGTCATTCTAACAATAAGTAATATTCTCCAAGGGATACATGAGATAATTTTTAAAATCTTACCCAGCTCATAGCAGATGCATTTCCAATGTAATTTCATTTGAGGGGGTTTAATAATTATATATCAAAATATATAATATAGTTAAATTGCTTTTCTCAATTGTATAGTAGTAACTTTAATGATAATTCAATCCAGAAGAAATTTTTCAATACTCAGAGCCTTTTAGACACCTGAAATGTTTTTAAATGTTATTTCAATTTATATGCATGTTTTTGTTGTAGGGAACTATAAAAAGAAATCAATAAAGAAAACTTTCAGGCCTAAAAATATGTTTCATTAGGATAAAATTCTGTAGGAGAAGTGGAATGAAAAGACAAGTTCAAGGAGTAAAAAAGGATGATGGAAAATTTCTGACAACTAAAGAAAAGCTTATTTGTGTATTTTTGAATAGAAGGTAGTGTCAAATCACTATGATATTTAGACTTCATTGGAAACTCTAAAAAAAGCAATGCAATAGGTTTATTTTTAAATGTTAGTATTTACAACCTGCCAAAAATTATATTCTCTGCGACTATGTAAAGTTACAATAAAAGCCACAGATATTAAGTTAAAAATGTGCAAGGGGGACATTGTCTTCCAAAATTCATTCAAATGATATGCAAGGAAAAAAATTGAAGACCTCTGCTCTGGAAAACTGCCTACTTTTTCTTCTCTTTAGCAAGTGAACACAGTAAACAGAAATGATCCTCTCAGTGCATTACTGGATGCTAAAGAACATTCCAGACAAGCAATGGACCTTGTCTCTGTCACTGATTGGCCATCTGGTTGAAGCACCAGAAAACATGTATAAAACAATTGAAATGTGTGTCAAACACTGGCCTGGATCACACCATATTCATGTGTCCAGATTGTTTTTAAAACAGCAATATTCCTGGGTAGACTCATTTTCTCAGCACCCCCCACTTCCCATTAGGGGTGGCTCTGCGGCAAAATGCTGACTGATGAGACATAAGCAAGGACCTGGGGGTTCCTGGTAAGGCTTTTCTTTCCTAATAACAATGTATAGATGAGACTGGCTCTGCAGGTCCTCTCTTCTTCCTGGCATGCATGCTGATGTGATGCCTGGAGCTATAGCAATAATGTGACAACTGTAAGTCAACAATCATGAGGATAAAAGTGATGCAACAAGGATGGAAACGTGGACATAGGGAAAGGACCTGGTCCCTGAAGGCACTGCTGGTTATGGGACTAAGACCAATAAGAGCCTGCTGCCATCTCTCTGGCTATGTTAAATGCATACACACACACACACACACACACACACACACACACACACACATGCACATGCATTTCTGTTTACTGCAACCTCTGCTAATTGGGAGTTCTAGCCAATTTTGTTATGCAATGATCTTCTTCAAAGTTTGGTGATACAAAAAAAAGTCATTTCATTAAGCTCACAGATTCTTTGGGCAGGAGTTCAGACTGAGTACAGCTATCTCTACCATAATCTCTAGAGCTTTCCCTAGGGGACTTCAACACCTAGGAGCTGGAAGACCAAGCCTGAGAATCCATTTGCAAGATGCTTCTTTATGTGTCTGCTGCCTGGCCTGAGATGACCTAAGACTAAGCTGATATGAACTGTTGACCAGAAGGTTTTGTCACTTGATTTAGGCTTCCCACAGCATGATGGCTGGGCTCAGAGAACAATCAGCCCAAGAAACCTACGTGGGAGCTTCATGCTTTTCTATGATCTAGACATGCAGGAGTCATTCGGGGGTAATTGAAATACTCTGTTGGTCAAAGTGCTCATCTGATTCAGGAGGAGGAAACAAATATCCCACCTCTCAATGGGAGACAAGTCAGAGAACTCACAAAGTATTCTTTAAAATATTTGATTGTTAAAGATGAATAGATTCAAGGTACACAATATAATGGTTTTGTATATGCATACACTATATAATTATTATCATAATCATTTAACACATATATCATCACCCATGATGTACAACAGACCCCCAGAACATACTCGTTTTACAGCTAAAATCTGCTCCCTTCAATCAGTGTCTTCCACATTTCCTCTACCCCCAAAACCCACTGTTTGTGTACTGCTTTTATGAGTTCAAATCTTTTAAATTCCACATGTAAGTGGGAAAGGAGAAAAGAAGGGAAATATATATATATATATATATATATATATATATGATAACTAAGATAATTGTGCTACTAACTTCTATTAGTTCATTGAAAGGAACAGTTAGTGCTTATATTGTTTGATCAATTTTGCATGCCTGTATCTGCTAATCTGAGCAACTACTTTGAAGACAACAATATGCAATTAATAACTATTGTTAATTTCCTATCATCTTGTTTTGAAATTCTGTATCATTTTTACTGTTGTTTATTCTCTTTAAAATAAAAAAGAGATTATATATCATTTATGTCTGTGTCTTATTTCAATTAGCATAACATCTTCCAGATTCACCTATATTGTTACAAATGGAAGAATTTTGTTCTTTTATATGGCTGAATAATATTCCACTATATAATGTGTGAGATAAAAATACAATTAAAATTTAAATTTTAAGAACTATTATGGTAAAAGAACACTGTCCTTAATCTCCCTCAAAATACTTCACCCGTACTTCAAACACACTTATGCCATCAGTTTTGCCAATTTCCCTCTTTTTTAACAATTAAAACCAAACTGATTTATCCATGCCTTGGAGTCAAGATGAGCTTCAATCTTATTAGTAGCAGAACATATCTTACTTTCTCACCTAGGAAAATCATTTTCATTTGTCAAGTTTTTGCTAATTAATTGTATTAGTACATTTTAAATAGACATAATGATCACATACATCATAGGGAATTTGTACCTGTACATATCTTGTACCTGATTCTTCCTTTTTTCCCATTCCCCCTCCTCCCTTTAATCCTTCTTCCTGTCTTTATTTACAAAGCTGTGTTTCTATTTTTTCTTCTTTTCTGGTTTTTTCTTTTCTCTTCCTTTCTTTCCCCTCCCTCCTCCCTAGTTCCCCTTTCCATGTGAACAGTTTCTTCGTATTTCATAATATCTGTTATTTGGTCTTTATTTACCCTTTTAGTTTCTCACACCAGAGAAATAATGCAATATTTAAACATATGTGTCCAAATTACTTCATTTAAAAAGTATGGTCTCAAGGTGTATCCATTTACCTAAAAATGTCTCAAGTTTACCCTTTTTTATGGCTGAGTAGTAATCCATTGTATAAAAAATCTTCTTTATCCATTAATTCATTGATGAGTACTTGGGCTGTTTCCAAGATTTAGCTATTACAAATTGTGCTGCTATAAACTTGGGTGTGCATATATTGCCATTCTATGATGCCTTTAATTCTTTTGGGAAGATACCAAGAGGGGAAATAATTGGGTGAAATGGAAACTCTAGCTTAGTTTTTGAGGAATCGCCACACTGATCTCCACAGTGGTTGCACCAATCTACACTCATAACAACAGTGGAGAAGAGTTCCTTCTTCCCTATAGACCTGCCAGTATTTTCTATTTGTTGATTTCTTAATAATAGCCATTCTTTCTGGAGTGACATGAAATCTCAGTGTTGCTTTAATTTTAAATTTTTAATTTGCATCTCTCAAATGCCCAGTGATGTTGACCATTCCTTGTACACTTATTTGCCATTTGTATGTCTTCATCTCAGAAGTGTCTATTCATTTCAGATGCCTATTTTTGGATTGGGTCTATAAATTATGAGGGTCTGATTTAAGTTCTTTATATATTCCAGATATTAGTCCTTTGAGGAAAAGCTGGCAAAATTTTTCCCACTCTGTGTGCTGTCTCTTCACTCTGTTTTCTTTTGTATTGATCATGGCTTAATAAAATGAGAGCAAAGTTGTTGATTCTTTGTAATATTTCATGTACAGTTTGGGTTTTGTTCTGAAGTCTAAGACATCCTTGTCTTCAACATTTCTACTTATTATATCTTTCAGAAGATAAGTATTTCTGTTTTAATATTTAGATTTTGATCCATTTTGACTTTAGGTTAGTGCATGGTGACAGATATGGACCTTAATTTAATCTTCTGCATATGAAAGCCAGTTTTTTGAGCACCATTTATTAAAGAGGATATCTTTCTTCCAGTGAAGGTATTGACCCCTATGTCAAAGATAAGGTGGTTAAGCATGTTTGGATTTGTTTCTACATCTTCTAATCTGTTTCATTAATCCTAGGGTCTGTTTATTTTGCCATTACCATGTTGTTTTTATCATGGTAGCTTTGTAGTATAATTTCAAGTCAGAGACTGTGATGCTCCCTGCCTTACCTTTGTTGTCCAGAATTGCTTTTGCTGTTCTAGGTCTCTTCTTATTCCAAATGAATTTTAGGATTGTTTTCTCCAATTCTGTGAGGTAGGCTATTGGTATTTTGATCAGGAATGCATTAAGTCTGCGTAACAATTTGGGAAGTATGGCCATTTTCACAATGTTAGTTCTTCCTATCCGAGAACAAATGATATTTTTCCATTTTCTGATATCCTTTTCAATCTCCTTTTTCATAGTACTGCAGTTTTCAAGGTAAAATTCTTTTACATCCTTCATTAGATTGATTCCTAAGCATTTTGTTTTATTGATGCTATTTGTGAAAATGTGTAGTTTCTCTAGTTTCTTTCTCAATGAGTTCCTTACTTGTGTACAGCAATGCTGTTAATTTTTGAGTTTTGACTTTCTATCTAGCTACACTACTGAATTTGGTTTTTAAATCTAAAAGTCTTTTGGTGGAAGCTTTGGGGTCTTCTATGTAGAGTATCATGTCCTCTGCAAATAAGGATCATTTTTCTTCCTTTCCTTCCTTTCCTTTTATTTCTTTTTCTTGTCTAATTACTCTGGCTAATGTTTCCAGAATTATATTGAATAGGAGTGACAATAGTGGACAACCTTGTCTTGTTCCTGATTTTAGAGTGAAAGCTTTCAGTTTTTGACTATTTAATATGATATTAACTGTTGGTTTGTCATGGATTTATGAGATTGGGATAAAGACAATCTATTCCATTTTTCTTTAAGATTTTATCATGAGTGGATGTTGGACTTTGCCAAATGCCTTTTATGCATCTATTTGAGATGATCATGTGGTTTTTGTCCTAGGATCTGTTAACATGGTCTATTACATTTATTGATTTGCATGTTGGACCATCCCTGCATCCCTGGAATGAATCCTACTTGGTCATGATGTATAATCTTCTTGTTGATTTGCTGCATTCTATTTGCCACAATCTTATTGAATATTTTTGCATCTATCTTTATTTGGTGGATTGGCCAGTAGCTCACTTTTTTGTTTGGAACCTTCTCTGGTTTTGGTATCACAGAAATGCTTGCTTACAGGAATGAGGTTGGGAGTATTGCTTCCATTTCAATTTCATTAAACAGTTTAAGGAGTAGTGGCATTAGATCTTCTCTAAATTTCTTGTAGAATTCAGCAGTGAATCTCTCAGGACATAGGCCTTTCTTTTTAATTACATCTTTAATTTCATTGATTGGCATTGGGTTATTGATTTTATGGCTTCTTGATTCAGTCTTTGTAATTCTTATGTATCTTGGAATCTGTCCATTTCTTCTGTTTTCTACCTTATTTGAATACAGGTTCTCCAACTTTCAATTTATGAAATTTCTTTTTCAATTAAATGTGTTCCTTGTATAGGGCATGTTTTTGGATATTGTTTTTTGATCCATTCCACCAGTCTGTTTCTTTTAATTGATTAATCAAGACCATTTACATTAATGGTTATAACTGATATGTTTTGACATATTTGTCAGGTTATTTTCCTGTTGTTAGTTTCCCTTCTTTCCTCTCTGTTTAACTGTTTGCTTTGCCTAGTGAATTCATTCCATTAAGGTCCATGGAATTGTAGACTTCATTATCCCTTACTAGAATATCCTTCAGAACTTTTTAGAGTGCTGGTTTGGTGTCATGAGTTTCTTCAGGTTCTTATCATGAAAGTATCTTATTTTTCCATCAATTTGAAAAGATAGTTTTGGAGGGTGCAACAAGCTGGGTTGGAAGTTGTTTTCTTTTAGGATTTCAAATATTTCACTCTAAGCTGTCTTTGACTTAATGTTTCTGTTGAGAAGTCTGCTGAAATTCTGATAGGCTTTCCTTTATAGGTGATTTCTTTGCTTTCTATAACAGCTTTTAAATTCCATCTTTTGTTGAATTTCTGGAATCGTGATATTATATGCCTTGGTGTAGAGGGTTTTTTTATCATGACTAATTGGAGTTCTATATGCCTCATTTACTTGTACATAAAATTCTTTTTCATGCTTGAGAAGTTTTCTGCCATTCTGTGAATAGATTTTTTATGTCCTTTGCACTGTCTCCTGATTTTTCATCAATTCTGATCAATATTATGCTATTCTTCTTTGCCTCATCTAGCAGTTGTTGGAATGATATTTGTGGTTCCTTGCTATTTTTAAGAAGTCTTTCTTTTTAGGACCACTAACCACAAACCTGTCTTCTAGATCTGATATTCTGTCCTCACATTGGTTGATTCTGCTGTGTATACTTGCAATAGAATGTTAATCTCCTTGATATCTGTTTGAATCTATTTCATGGATTCCATTTCTCAACTATGTTGGGCATTCATGACTTCCATCATTTTCCAAATTCATCTATTTTTAACTCTATCTACTCTACATTCACTAACCATGTCCATCATTATGGTCATCATCTCCTTAGTTATCTGAGAAATTATTTCTGATTTGTTTTTATCTAGAGCCTCATTCATCTGCTTTGTTACTTTCTGCTGTTATCATTTCAGAGCATTCAGGTGGGTGGTTTTTTATTTGCTCTACCTCACTGCCCTCTGGGTTTGCCTTTGGAAAGCTTGGGGTCTGAGGATGCAGCTTGTTTCCATGTCTTCTCATGTCCTATTTTTCAAATTTATTTTTTGTGTTAATGCTTGTAAACTGTTTATGGCAGATAGCTTTATTACTAGTATCAAGGACTCCTTAGGAAGTGACTACCTTTCAGAGATTTATTCTAGGTGTAGCTGGATTTGGCTTTTGAGACTGTTACAATATCCCTTCTCTTCAATTTATTAAGAATGAGTAGTTGCTGCCTTTTTGGCCTAGCCCCTAGTTCTTTGGTACTGGACTAGTACTGTTTATGACTCTAATTGTTATGAGACTGTTGGAGACACTCTTCAGTCTTGGCATACAAGGAAAAAAAGCAAATTAGAAAAACTATGTCATGTTGTAAAAGTGGTAGTCAGTAATAATAGGATTTAGCACAGCCTAAAAAATGACAAACTGTGTAACAATTAATTTGCCACCTTTAGCCATATGAACAAGATTTATAGTTATATAATAAAAAATAAAACAAACAGAAATATATACACATTATAATCCCCTCAGTTGAGCTATTACCCTCTGGTGAGAAAATTTAAAAGGAATAGGAGGAAAAAATAGAGAAATAGAAGAAGAAAAAGTGACTAGAAGCAAGGTTGGAGAACAAAGGAAGATTATCTAAGCTTTTTGAAGACTGGTGAAAAAGACGGGAGGGAAACAAAGAAGGAAAAAATGAAAATGAGATCTAAACAAAACCAAAAAACTAAAAAGAATGTTCACACTCATGACAAAACAAAAAGATATAATAAAAACAATAAATAAAATTTTTAAAATGAACAGAGAGAGAGATTTCTGTGTGATTTCAAGCCTGTGGTTATCTTCTGGGGTCTACAGTTTTGTGGTAGTGTCCACTTCAGAGAATGTCTCTTCTGTCACTAGTAGACAAAGCAAGCAGACACAGCCAAGATCCATAGTACGTGTTCCCAGCAAGCCTGAAGTAGGATTAGGGTGGGGTGCTGTATAATCCCAACAAACCTGCAGTAGGAACAGTGGGGTGCAGAATTTTAGGCTGATCTTGGTGTCTGGCTTTGGGCTGTGACATGAATTGTTCAGCCCACAATGCTGTGGGTGTTTCTTGCCAGTTTGACCTCAGTCCCTGACCATGGGCATCTCCCAGGGCTATGCCACACTCAGTCACTGGTAGCCCTGAGATGGAGCCAACCCATGGCTGCTCTGAGTCCCACATTCAGCTGGCTCCACCCCAAAATTCCATCCAGTCAATCACCTTTTCCTTCAACATTTGAAGTGGAGCCATTAACCACCCTCTGCAGCCCACAACATCCAATGCTCTACTCCACTGGTGTGTTTCTCCCAGAAGGCCTCTAGGATCCCTGGCTGTCACCATTCCTCCTCTCACGCTGTGAGCGAGAGTCAAGGAAAATGTGCAGTTTACCACCTCCCTCTTCTGCCTTGAAGTCTGTCACCTTATTCTCCCATGGACTCCAATTCACCCCTCAGAACTTTACAGGCTCTCAGGGATCCACCACCCTCCTTCTCTTCTCCAAATTGCTGTAATCTGGTGTCTGAACTCCCAGTCTCAGAGAGGCTGACTTGTTGATGTTCACTGCTCCATCATCTTCCTAGAAGTCCTTCCCAGTCTTGCCAGCTTCTGAAGCATATCTAGAAGTCTTTCTTTAGGGGTATCTTTAGTTGCACTGTTGTAGCTGCCAAAATGTTCTGAATTGATTCAAAACATTTACCTTTCATTTTGACTTTGGCCAAAAGCCAGAAGTCACATGGTGCCAGATCCAATGAATGAAGTGAATGAACATACGATAATGTTTTTATGAGCCTTTCCAATGAATGGCATTCAGCAGCACCATTTATAGTATTTTTTAATCACACCTTACAAAGATACTCATGAAAGAGGATTTCTAGAACTGTTTCAGAAAGTGGCAAGAACTATGGGATAAGTGTGTTCAAAGAAAGAGGGTATTATTTTGAGATAGATTAATGACAATGTGTCTTTTACTGTAATAAGTTATTTTAAATTTAAACATTAATCATATATTTTGAGCATACCTTCTATATACATATAATATGCCAACAATGGGTAAATAGATTGCTATTTTTTGCCTTTATTAATAATGACACAATAAACATGAAATGCAGATCTCTTTTCCAAGCGCTATTTTCATGTATTTTGGATCCAAACCCTGCTGGATCATTAGGTGGGTCCATTCTTAGTTGGGTGGGGGGAACTTTGTACTGTTTTCCATAATGCCTATAACAATTTCTATTCCCACCAACAATATACAAGTGTTCTCTTTCCTCCACATCTTTCCCAGCACTGCTTGCCTTTTTAATAACTACCTTGATAATAACTGTCTTGGTAAGACTGCAGTGATATCTCATTATGGTTTTGATTTGTATATCCTGGATGACTGATGATGTTGAGTACATTTTCGTATGTCTCTGACCACTCACATGTCTTCTTTGAAAAAATTTCAATTGAGGTTTGCTTATTTTTTAACTGGATTACTTGGCTTTCATGCAACATTTCTTAAAACCTCTATATTGGTTGAATTTTCTTCCTTGCAATTTAACACATTCTCAACTGACATAAGAGTGGATCTAACAAAGTAAATATGAAATAAACTACAATTATCCTGTTGAGCTGAAAAGAGGAGATAATAATGAGAAGTAGTCAAGAAAAGCCTTCATCATAAATAAATATTTGTGGAGGGCCTGTTAGCACACAGCCTAGAATAAAATGCCACAGTGTTTCAGAAATACTTCATATTTTGATGTAGATGTCTATGTCTAATGCCAGATATGAGTCCAAATCTTAATCTGCTGTCTTTAAGTATAATAAGGCTTTGAGAAAATCCTATCTGAGCTTCAGTTTCTACAACAGGAAAATTGAGAGCATATATCAAGGTTAAGGTGAGGCCTAAATAACAGCATAAGAAATTCCTATCACAAAACCGTAAGTATTCAACAAATGCTGTACACTTGCTTATGCACTCAAGGAATGCATACATATGGGAAAATTAAATGAACATCAGCCAGATAATTGACAGAGAGTTAATATTCCCCAAATGTAAGTCAGAGTCCTAACTGTCCCTATGGGCTCAACAAGCTTTACTGGAATTCATGTATTGCATAGCTTAAAGGATTTAGGTCAATTTTCCTAGAGGAAAATTAGGACATACTCTAGATCTCCTGATGGAAAACACCTACAACATTTCTCATGAGAGGTCAACCATTCAAATATGGGATAGCATTTTTTTAAAACCAGGTCTGAATTGATTTATATTATTCATAAATGCATTAGGCCACAATCTTCCTGAATGGATTGTCAGACGTTCTATTTTTAGCAGTTGGCTCATTCAGTCATATTTCTTTACTATAAATACTTGAGTGCTCTTGTTCTAATGTAGAGCTTTTTTGTCATCTGATTGTTCCAGTCTAGATTAGATGCAGGTAGGAGAGAGTGAATGAAAAATTAGGATGAGGAGAGAGTGGAAGACAGGTTGCAACGTTGTACTTTGCTCACCAGTTATTTTCAGACTCCAAGATTCACAGCAGTTTGAAGGCAGGAGAAATCCAGAGGTTCCAGCCCTGAGACACTGACAACTGTTTGGGATTCAGTGGAGCCACCAAGGCTCTTTCCTATCATCTCACCCCCTGAAATGTTCCCATCAAAGTCCTAAGTCTTATTCTTCCTACTCCTAACTTATGGACCCTGACTCTATCTTCATAGGCAGGTATCTTCGTCTGTTTTCTGTTAATACAACTACATGAAACTAGGTAGTTTATAAAGAAAAGAAGTTTATATTTGCTCATGGCTCTGGAGCTGAGAAGTCTAAGAATGAGATGATATATTTGGTGAGTGTTTTGTGCTGTTTTAACTCACAGTAGAAGGTCAATAGGCACATGTAAGAGAACCAAAAGAGGTCCAAGAAAGTCACATTCACTTTATAACAACCCATTTTCATCATAACTAAGCCATCCCCCTCTCCCCAAGCAAGAACTCAGTCACATGAAACAGGCATTATCTATTCATGAAGGCTCCACCCCCCATGACCCAGACAACTCCCATGATGCCCCTGTCCCAACACTGAGACTTAGGGATCAAGTCTCAACATAAATTTGGGGTAGACAAACTGTGGCACACAGGTACACACCTGTGGTCTCAGCACTCTGGGAGGTTGAGGCAAAAGAATTGCAAGTCCAGCCAGAGTAACTTAGTGACTTAGCAAGATCTTCTCTCAAAATAAAAAAGAGGTGGGAAGGTACTTCGGTGTAAATGCCCTGGGCTCAATCCCCAGTAAAGAAGAAAAAAAAAAAAAAATAGCACACAGGCCATGGGAGGTTTTCTCTCGTCTTAATGATATTGGGTGAAAATGCTTGCAAATCATTGCAATATGTTGATCCCGTGAAGTCCCCAAGAAAGAAACACAGAGTATTCAACAAATACTAGTCAAACCACTACCAAGCTCAAAGAACTATGAAGAGAGTGTCAGGCCAGAATCAGATGAAGAGGTGACTATGTCAGATAGCTGCCTGGAGCAGCCATTCCTAAGAAAAGGTATACTCAAATATCACTGAATGTTAATGGATCATCAAAAGCAGTGAAGAGGAAGGGGAAATGTGCTACTCATCACTCTTGGGAAAAGTGGAACATGTATTTGAGAGAATATTGTGAAATGATCCAGAGAGGTAGCTAAAATACGTAAGGGCCAAGCTTGCACAATGAATATTTGTTATTTTAGGGTAGCCACTATCTAAATATTCTCCCTATTTTTAGGAGGTGGTCTGCACCTCACTACAAAATCAAAAGTGTAGGTATTCCGTCTTCTATCATTCAGTAGCCTGAGAAGCAAACCTAACATTGGCCCACTGGATGCTTCTACATGTGACTTTGAATCTTGATAGATATTTCAAGACGGGAAAAGCAGAGGTGCTGGAGAAGAAACACCAGCCACTGTAGAATGAGGACTTCATTAATTAGGAAATGTTCAAGGATGACAGTCTACAGTGATGTGCTAAGATGAGTATTCTTTGTTCCCCATATATTTTCTAATTCTCCAGCATGCCTGGTGATTCCGTAAAGCTGTCCTCAATAATTCTTTCTGCTTAAATTTCTGTTATTTGCAGACTAGACTGGAAGAATATTCTGTATCAACAGAAGCTGCCTCCCAAGAACAGAGGGGCTAGTTACCTACAGGGTGATTTTCTTGGATAGGAGGAAGTAGGTTAAATGACAGAGACACTGAGGTTTCCACCAGTAGTTCCCCTGCTTCATTCTTCCATTTACTATCCTAGTTTTCAGTGCTTTCCCCCAAAATAAAGTTGAACAAACATTTGATTCTAACACACGTTAAACCAAGGGAGTAGGAAAATGTCAGCAATCTACCAAGATACCTATATGTCTTGATCTGGTCATTCTCCCTGCAGACCTCAGTGAGGGCACAAAAGCCCACTTAGGTAAGCACCAGGCCCTCATGGGGCCACTATGACCACAAGCAACTCCCAATAGAGACAAGAGTCTCCTGGTCTCACTCAGATGAATGAATTGCAGAAATGCCTTAAATAATACTGCAGAAAAGTAGTCATCAAATAGTCCATAAAAACAATTTACATATTATGACTAAATAAGCTATAGCCCAGGAATTCAAGGCTGGTTTAACATTCACTATCTTAACAGAACCAAAAATATGACTATCTCAATAAATTAAGGAAAGTGTATTAGAAAAAGATTCAAAATTTTGAAATCTCAGCGAACTAAGAACTAGAAAAAATACTTTCTCAACCAGATAAGTGACATCTCTAGAAAACTTATCACTAACTTCACACCTATGGGAAACCATAAGACAAAGAACAAGCAAGAGTATCTGTTCTCACCAGTTTACTCAGTGTTACCCTGAAAGTCCTAACTGCTTTCACAGGCAGTGAAATATACAAAAGGCATGCAGATTGCAAAGAAATAAAACTGTCTGTCACAATGACATGAGTGCCTATGTAGAAAATTCTAAGAGATCTGAAAATGTGCTGATGTTAGCAAGGAAACAAGATCAATACTAATAACAAGAATTTTACATGCTAGAAACAAAGAATTGGAAATTGAAAGTTAGCAGATATGTTAATTTTTTAAATATATCAGTCAGTTATAGCTAAAAAAAAAAACATACTTAAAAGCAACAGCGTCTGACAACATTTATTATCTCATGTCATTTCTGAGAGACAGAGATCTGGGAGCAGCTTGTGAAGTTCTCAGTTGCCCGTTGATGAAAACCTTAGTTCTTTACCAATGGACCTTTTAATACAGTAATTCCCATGTCCTCAAGATCAGGTAATCCACAAGAGAGCATAGAAGACTTGATGTCTCTCATCACTTAGTCTCATAAGTAACATTACATCACTTCTGCCATGTTCTACTGATCATACATACCAACCCCTAGGATATAGCTGGAGAGCAACAGGGCTGCTCTGGAAAATGGTTATCAAAAATACTACTGACAATAGCATCAAAAAAATAAAACACTTGTGGGTAAATTTAACAAAATATATGCTAAACCTGTACCATGAAAAAATACAAGATATTCCCCGAAAAAATCAAAGAAGACCTAAAAATTAAGATATATACAATGTTTATGGATATGATTAATATTTCTAAATATTATCCATATATCCCAGCAAATGGGGAATTCAGTGTAATCTCAATCACCATATCACAAGTCTTTCCTTAATAGAAATTGACAAACTAATAATAAAATCTATATGTAAATGCCAAGGACTTAAAATAGTCAAAACAACTTTGAGACAGAAAAACAAAGTTAGAGGACTTAGACTACCACCTACACTATATCCTAAAATAAGTTAAGAACTATACTATTTTAAGATTTACCATAAAGCTTCAGTAATAAGGACAATGTGCTATTGGCACAAGACAGCCATAGGTGAGTGGAACAGAATAGAGTTCCAAAATAAACCCAATTTTACACGGTCAACTGATTTTTGTCAAAAATGCCAAGACAATCTAATGGGAAAAAATTTTCAACAAATGTTGCTAGGACAACTGAATATCCACAAAGAAAAAAATAAATCTTGAAATTTACCTTACATTACAAATACAACACTAACTTAAAATTGATTAAAGACTTACATGTAATCACTAAATTTAAAATTCTAGAAGAAAACACAAGTGGAAATTTTTTTCTCTTAGTGTAGGAAAATCTTAGTATGCAAAAAAACATGTATTTTAAAAGAAAAACCTCAATAAATTGGACTGGCTCAAAATTAAAACCTTGCATTCTTTGAAAGAAAGCACTTTTTTAAAAAAAGGAAAGCCAGAAGTAAAATATAGATACAAATACATGGCAGAGTCTCTTAGTTAGTAGAATTCTTGTACCTCAATAATAAGATTAATTTAGTAAAAATAGAAAAAATTTTGAACACATACTTCAAAAAATGAAATACAAATGACAAATATGCAAATGAAAATATGCTTAGCACGATTTGTCTGTGGAGAAATGTAAATTAAAACTAGAAAAATACCACCACCACCTACTAGAATACCTAAGAGAAATGAAAATACCAAAGAGAAATGATACCAAGTATTGGCAAGAATGTGGAACAGATGAATATCTCATACTTTGCAGGTAGAAATGCAAAATAGTAAATCCCTTTGGAAAATTTGGCAATACTTTATAAAGTTAAATATTCACTTATCATATAACTCAGCAATCTTCTAGTTATTCATACAAGAAAAATGAAGACATAGGTCTATACAAAGACTTGTACTCAAATGTTCATTACTTTTTTGTGGTAACTTTCATTCAGAATAACTCAAAATTATATATAATCCACAGGTCCAACAAAACAAATGGCAAATAAATTGTATTATACCCCTATAATCAGATACAAGTCAGCAGTAAAAGTGGATAATCTATTGCTAGAAAGCAAAATGGTTATCTATCAAAAACATGCTCAGTAAATAAGTCACCTAGCAAAAGAGCATATAGTACACAATTCATTTATAAAAACTGCAGAAAAGATAATCTAATATAAGCTGATTTAAAGCAGATCATTGATTGTTTAAAGTGAGAAGAAGAGATTGCCAATCAAAGGGCAATAGAGGGAACTCAAGGGGCTGGGGATTTAGCTCAGTGGCAAAGTGCCTGCCTGGCAAGCGCAAGGTAGTGAGTTCGGTTCCCGGTACCAGAGAAAAACCAAAAAAAAAAAAAAAGGGGGAACTCAATGGAAATGTTCTACATTGTGCTTTTGGTGGTGGTTATATTGATATATCCATTCATCAAATCCCATTGAGCTGTACATATAAAATAAGTGCATTTTTATATGTAGGTTATACCTCACAAAATTAAAACATTGTTAAATGAGTGCATTCACATAGTTAAAATACATTAACTGGCATTTAGCATAACAAGTTAAACTGAAATTGAAAAATTAGTTAAATTGAAAAATTAGTCCTCTGACACATCAGATGTCAGACCTTCAAATACTCTACCTTCTACCCGACAGTTATCACTACTATCAATGATTTTATGGATTTTTCAAAAATTGTATGTGTGTATGTGTACATATACCTCTATAGTGGTATTTGGATATGGGTACATAAACACAAAAACACATATATACTTTAACATGCAACTAAACATTTTTCATATTATAGCATTTATTTTGGTACCCCATGTCTCAGTGTCTAACACTATCTCTGATGCCACCTGAAATTCTGGTGGACACTCCCTTGCACATTAACAAAGACCTCCATTTAACGCATAAGATAAATTCCTACAGGTATTTATCAAATATCTTCTCAGTCACAAATCTGAAGTATGCTGATGCACATCCATCCCTCTCAGAGTAGAGAGGAGGTGGCAATCCTATGACTTTAGGCTCTTCTTGTTCATTTCTTTCATTCACTTTTCCATTTGCTCCACCATTATGCCATGAGCTCAAAAACAATCAGGAGAAGAGAAACAAAAAGTAAGAATTGAAGCTAAAAATAGAGAAATTGAAGCAGAGTGACTGCCAGAAAATTTAGAAAATATAGTATTTCTCTTATTCACAGAAGGAAAGAGCACTGTATTAGGAGTCAGAAGGCCAAGGTTCTCCTGACCTAGCTCTCCATTCAACTTGGCTTCTTCATTTGTAACATGAAGGGATAGACCTAAATTCTTCTGTCTTTAAGCCCTTCTCACTGACATCCTAAATTTCTGTGATCCTGGGCAAGTTACAGACAGGGATCCCATGGCCTAACTCCAAAGTGTCAACACAGCCATCAGCTACTTAACAATATTTATCTTCTTATCGCCACGGGCAGATGCCAGAAACTGCTATCTGAACTGTCTCCTACTTCAGAACACAACAGAAATGCAAATTCTCCGGAGAGCAGGGTGTCCTTTTCCTTAACCATGTATTACCCAGCACTGGCATCCACACTCACCTCAGGATGGCTTGGGCAGTGCATCCCCTCTCTTCTCCTGTTTGATGCTCACAGAACACAAAGACTCATTGAAGGGGCTGAGAAATTTTGCAGTGAAAATCTGCTTTGCTTCCTCTAACCCTTCATTTTCCAAACGGGTGCACCAGCAATTGAACTCTTTCTACTGCAACATCCAGTGTGAGTGGAGTTCCATGAAGCACACTTCAGCAGCAATAGTTTAGCTCCATGGGCAGCTAGTGCATAGACCTCAGGGTCAGAAAGATTTGACCTGAAATATCTGTTTCTTTACATGCTATTATATGGCCTTGTACTAGTTGTGCTGCAGAAACAAGGCAATTACGGCCATTTTATGGAGGTGCTGTAAGAACTGGAAGAGGAGGGTGAAAAGAAAACCTGCATCTCACACTAGATGTCAGCCCTCAAGCTTAGTAAGGGACAGAGTCAGTTAAAGTCAGATGAAGAGGTTGACTTGCACTCAGGGGCCATGTTAACCTATATCACCTACAATTTTAAGAGATATGTACAACATATAGCATACTAATATTTCATTTTTATTTATCTATTATTTTGCTATGAAAATTTAGGGTATTTCTAATGTTTTTCTTTTATAAATGAATCAGTGAATATCTCTGTGTTCTCCTTTGATAGCATCATTTAATGGATCTTAATTAGATATTAAGCCACCAGAACAAAAATGGCCACTTGGAAGATGGGTAATAGTTTGGTAGAGTGATCATAACAAAATACCACATACTGTGTGGCTTTTAAGAAGACACATTTGTTTCTCACAGTGCTGGAGGCTGAAAGTCCAAGATCAAGGTGTCAGCATTTTTAGCTGCTCCTGAGGCCTCTCTCCCTCATGTATAGGTCATCTCACTGTGTCCTCACATGGCCTTTCATGTGTGTGTGCATCCCTTGTGTGGCTTCCTCTTCTTATAATCCAGCCCCACTGGCTTAGAGACCTGCTCTTTTTGACCTCACTTATCCTTAACTACCTCTCCCAAGGTTCTCCCTGCAAATACAGATGAACTGTTAAGACTTTTAACACTTCAAGATATGAGTTTTGGAGCAAATATTGCAATCTATACGGGGACTATATAATAACTGCACAAGAAACAAATGAATCTTATATTCATCCAAAAAAAAGCATTTTCTACGCTTCTGGATCCTGGCACAGTTCAATGTCATCTTGCAGTGCCCCCTTGAACTGCTATGACTCTTTGTATACAATAGTGTACTTTTGTTGTGTACATTGATTTTTCATGAAATGAAAGAAAAGAGTCAAGAGATGAGATTTAAGTGTTACTAGGACTTAATCCACCACAGATCAAAAAAAGAAAAACTGAGAGGAATGAAAGGAAGGAACAGAAAAGTGTGGAACACAAAGGAGCCCAAACTGAATGCAGAGCATCCCGTTTCCTCCATCCTCAGAACACAAGAGTCCAGCCACCTGGAGGGAGTTTCACCATAATTTATTCAACTAATCAACTATTTGTTGAACACCAATTATAACCAATAATAACTCAAATGTTACTCACTGAGGCAGAATAGAGTAGGGGTTAAAAGTGCAGGCTCTGCCTTTAAAAGAATGAGGTCAATCTATACGGAACAATCTGTAAGATAACAAGTGACAAAAATAAGGTGAAAAGCCTGATGTAGCAAAGGGTACCATTTGTAGAAAGAAGAGGAGATACATGCACTTGTTTATGCACAGACAACGTACAGAAGGGGAAAAGACTGGTAAAAGTAGTTTTATAATTTCTAGCCATGATGGAGTCTAACCCTAACCCTAACCCTAATTGGGCCCACTAGCCTGTCTTGAAAAAAACAGAAATGAAACAATCGTTTTAGGACACTGAGCATCAGAAAGCACAGGCTAGTGCTCTACATGGGGGCATACAATAACTTCTGACTACTGTCTACAGGATACTTCAAGATACTGCTCAGGAAGGGGAAACCCAGGCAGAGCCCAGTGGTCTTCCTGAGTTAAGACAGCAATACCAGCTGAGGGCAGCCAAAGTTGCTAAACTGGAGAACAGAGTATGAGAGAAGATAGTGCCGCCTATAGGAGAGCTCCAGAAACTTGCTGAAGGGTCCCCTCAATAGATGTACCCGTGGTCTGGTCCCTGCATGCCTGAGAAGCTACCTGCAATTGGGAAAAAAACACCTGAATGCAGGAAGAGCAATCTCTGGATGTGAAAATTAATTAAAATGTTTGTAGGAGAAGCAGTGTTACCTGGCACTTCTGCATAAATGTCATTTTTCTCATGTTCCTGGCTTTTTAAAGACACTCCATTTTTCTTTGGGGAAATATCGTGCCCACTTATCCAGATGTTTCAGGGTAAATGACTCCATGTCCCAGCTCCAGGGATGAGCACGTGATCCAGGCCTGACCACTGTTACAATTCACGCCCTGGCTCTGGGATTGTGATGCCTCCTACCTTTCTCAGTTCTTTTCTTTTTGAGCAGTTTCTTTCTCTTTCACAATGTCTAGTGTATGTTTATTTACTCTGTCAATTTCTTACACTAGGGAGACAATACTGTGTTTACACATGTGAGTGTGATTTATTTCACCTATGAGTATGGTGTCTAGTTGCATCCATTTACCTATAAAAGCCTTGCATTTATCTTTCTTTATAGCTGAGTAACATTCCATTGTATAAAAATACCACATCCTTTTTATCCATTCTTTAGTTGTTGGGCATTTGGGTTGTTTCCAAGATTTAGCTATGGCAAATTGTGCTGCTATAAACATGGGTGCACATATATCTCTGTTATGATGTTTTCAGTTCTTCTGGAAAAATACCCAGAAGGAAAATTGCTTGGTCAAATGGGACCTCTAATCCTAGTTTTTTTGAGGAATCTCCACACTAATTTCCAGTGGTTGTATCAGCCTACACTCCCACCAACAGTGGAAAAGGGTCCTTTTTTCCCCACAGCCCCACCAGCATGTTATTGGTTGATTTTTTTATGACAGCCATTCTTTCTGGGATGAGATGGAATCTCAGTGTTGTTTTAATTTGCATTTCTTGAATGGTCAATGATGTCAAACATTTTTTCATATATTTATTTGCCATATGTATCTCTTCATGTAAGAAGTATGTATTCATCTCAGATGCCCATTTTTGGACTGGGTCTTTGATTTGGAGGTCTGATATTTTTTCTTAATTCTTTATATGTCCTAGATAGAAGTCCTTAGTCTGACAGACAGTTGGCTAAAATTTTTTCCCAATTCGTGGGATGGCTTTTATCAGAGTGAGGTAAAGATCATCTATTCCAATTCTCTGTAGTGTTTTTAACATGAATCAGTGTGACACTTTCTCAAAAGCTTTTTCTGCATCTCCTGAGATGACCATGTGAGTTTCGTGTTTGGCTCTGTCGACATGATATATTACATTTATTGACTTGCATATATTGAACCATCCTTGTATTCCTGGGATGAATCCCATCATAGATTTTCTTTTCACCCTGTTGGTGATTTATTTTGATGTGCAAAACCCTTTCAATAAGAAGAGATACAAGTTGTTGATTCTTTGAAGTGTTTCCCATTCAGTCTGGTTTTTGTTCATGAACTCTCTGCATACCCCTATGTCTTCAAGATTTTTACTTACTTTCTCTTCCAGTAGATTTAGTGTTTCTGTTTTAGATCTTTGATCTATTTGACTTTAGTTTAGTGCATGGTGATAGACATGTGTATAGTTTTAGTCTTTGGCATGTGGAAAGCCAGTTTTTCCAGGACCTTTTTTTTTTGTCTTTTTGAGACTGGAACTCACTGTGCAGTTCAGGCGGGCCATAATATCACTTTGTAGCCCAGGCTGACCTTGAACTCACAACAATCCTTTTCCTCAGCCTCCTGAGTGCTGGGATTTCAGCCATGTGCCACTACACCCGGCTTCCAGCACCATTAAGGAGGCTATCTTTCTTCCAGTGAACTTGTTTGGCCCCTTTGTCAAAGATGAGGTGCCTGAGTGTGTCTGTAGACATGTCTGCATCTTCTAATCTGTTCCATTGATCCTCAGGTCTTTTTTTTTTACCAGTACCATGCTGATTTTAACATAGTAGCTTTGTAGTATAATTTCAAGTCAGGGATTGTGACTTGCCGTTGTTGCCCAGGATTGCCTTTGCCATTTTAGGTCTCTTCTTGTTTCAAGTGAATTTTAGGAGTGTTTCCTCTAGAACTGTGAGGTATGCTAATGGTATTTTGATTGGGATTGCATTAAAATCTATATAACAATTTTAGGATCTGTATAACATTTTCACAATGTTGATTTTTCCTATTCATGAGCAAGGAATATCTTCCCATTTTCTGAAATCCTCTTTGATCTCTTTTTTCAGAGTGCTATAATTTTCAGTGTATAGATCTTTTACTTCCTTTGTTAGATTGATTCCTGTTCATTTTTTTGGATGGCATTTTGAAGGATGTGGTTTCCCTAATTTCTCTTTCAGTGTGTTTGTTGTTTGTGTACAGGAATGCCACTGATTTCTGAGTGTTGACTTTGTATCCCACTATGCTACTGAATTTGGTTATTAAATCTAGAAGTCTTTTGGTGGAATTTTGGGAGTCTTCTATGTAGAGTATTATGTCAACTACAAATAATAATAATTTCACTTCTTTTCCTAGTCTTATTCTTTTTATTTCTCTCTCTTGTCAATTGTGCTGGCAAATGTTTCCAGAATTATATTGAATAGGAGTGGTGATAATGGATATCCTTGTCTTGTTCCTGATTTTAGAGTGAAAGCTTTCAGTTTTTGTCCATTTAGTATGATGATGACTGTTGGTTTATCATAGATGGCTTTTATCAGATTGAGGTAAAAACCATCTATTCCAACTTTCTGTAGGGCTTTTTTCATGAATGAGTGTTGGACTTTATCAAAAGCTTTTTCCCCATCTATTGAGATGGTCATGTGATTTTTGTCCTTGGCTCTGTTGACGTGATGTATTACATTTATTGATTTGCATATCAAACCATCCCTGTGTTCCTGGGATGAATCTCATTTGGTCATGAAGTATAATCTTCCTGATGATTTGCTGCATTCTATTTGTCAGTATCTTATTGAGGATTTTTGCATCTGTGTTCATTAGGGAGTCTGGCCTATAGTTTTCTTTATTGGTTGGGTCTTTCTCTGGTTTTGGTGTCAGGGTAATACTTGCCTCCAGGAATGAGTTAGGGAAAATCCCTTCTCTTTCCAATTCATCAAACATTTTGAGGTGTTTTGCATTAAATCTTCCCTAAATGTGTTGTAGAATTCAGCTGTGAATACATGAGGACCTGGGCTTTTCTTTGTTGGTAAGCTTTTAATTATGTTTTCAATTTCACTGACTGATATTGGGTCATTCAGAATTTTTATATCTTCTTCATTAAGCTTTGATAATTCACATGGTTCTAAGAATCTGTCCATTTCCTCTGTATTTTCAATCCTATGCAAGTAAAGATTTTCAAAGTAAGCACTCACCTTCTGATTTTCTACAAAATCTGTAGTTATTTCACCCTTTTCATCCCTTATTGCATAAATGAGAGTTTTTTTCTTTCCTTTCTTGATAAGGTTAGCTAGGGCTTTATCAATTTTATTTATTCTTTCAACCAACTCTTCAATCATTAATTCTTTGTATTGTTTTCTTAGTCTCAATTGTGTTAATATCTGCTCTGACCTCTACATTTTCCTTCCTTCTTTGGGCTTTGGGCTTGACTTTCTCTTCTTTTTCTAGAAGCCTGATGTATAGCATTAGGTTGTTTATTTGTGCTCATTCTGTTTTCCTGATGTGAGAATTCACTGCTATAAACTTCCCTCTGAGAACTGCTTTTATTGTGTCCCACAGATTCTGGTAAGTTGTATTTGCATTTTCATTTGATTATAGATATTGTTTAATTTCTTGTTTGATTTCATCTGTGACCGATTGGTTGTTGTTATTTACTTTCCATGTGTTACTTAATTTCCATGTGTTTATGGAGTTTTTGCAGTTTCTTTTGTCAATAATTTCCAATTTGAGAAAGAATTTTGATGTTAATGTTTGAACCCTGGATCCAGCTGTACCTCATATCCCCAAGCTTTTCAGTTTCTCAAACCCATTTCCTTTTTTATGGTTTATACCAATTCAGGTTGGCATTTCTGTTACTGGCAAGTTTTAAGGGAGTCTGATTTTTACAGAACCTCAAAGGTAGTAGTTAGCTTTCAGGAACCCAAAGCCAGGATCCGTTGGCTTTTCCTAAAGTATAGGAGTTGGGGCATGGGTATAGTGAACATCTTAGTCCATTTTCTACTGCCAAGATGATACTACAGAGAGGGAATTTTATAAAGAAATTTATTTCTCACAGTCTAGAAGCAGGGAGGTCCAATATTAAATTTCCTGCATCTGCTGAGTGTCTTCTTGCTGTGTCAAAACATGGTAGAGTGTATCATACGCAAGCATGAAGGAACCTGTGTACTCGGATTGATCTTCCTTTTCTTTTAAAGCCAGCAAATGTTTTTACCAGAAGTGATAAAAAATACAGTGAATGCTGCAGCTGAGTATTGTCCAACAGAAAGGCCAGCTCATGAAAACATCATCTATCTACCTTATTCACCAAAAAAAAGGCATCTACCTTATTGACCAGCTCTGACATTGTGGGACTTCTGGTTCTTCCCCAAAGTCAAGATGGCCATGGGCAATAAATATTTTTCTTTTATTTTATGAAAAAAATAAAACAAAATTTCATAACAAAAATAAAAGAAAAATAATAGTTAATACACCTTATATTATCTTCAAAGTAGTTACTCAGAACACAAGACATAAACCAAAAAGATTCTTATTAAAAATGAACAGAAAATAACACAAAACTTACTTTTCAATGACCTAAGATAAACTAGTAAATAAGTGGAATAAATTAGTATTTTTAATTGATTCAGGACACTTAGGCAGCTACAAAAGCATAACTAATGACAGTCATGAAAGAGGACTTCCACGACTGCTTCAGAAAATGGCAAGAACAATGGGATAAGTGTGTTCAAAGTGAGGGGGAGCATTTGGAGGAAGCTTAATGGCAATGTGTCTTTTACTGTAATTAATTTTTTAATTTAACTTAAACATTCACTGTATTATCACACCCTGCAACCTTACTTACCTCCCAAAGGCCCCACCATCCACATACAAATTTGGGGATTCAGTTTCCAACACATCAACTGTGGGGAACATAATCCAACCATAGCAATGAGGTAAGGGTCATAAAAGAGATGAGAGCTCTGGGCTTCTACAGGCTTCACGGAAGTGGCAGCAGTTTTATATGTAAAAGGTAGACAGCATTTCACCAGGTGGCCCTTGGCATGTGCAAACTAGGAGGAAAAGGATGCCTTACCTGCAAAAAAAAATTAAAAATATATATATATATAAATATAAATAAATATATATATATATATATATTTGGGATGCGATACACTATCAGATGTGGCTAGAGGAGAAAATGAGGGGGCAATTGTGAAAAGCAAAGTTCCAAAGGTGCCCTGGAAGGTCTCAAATGCCAAATGTGTTTGTGGACACCAATATATCAATGTCATGGGATCAGCAGTATGGTCCACTTTCAAAATCTCTAGTAATTTTTGGATCCCAGGAAAAACAGGATATCATAAAGCAGGTAAAGAGTTAAATGCTCAAGGTAGACATGAAAGAGACGACTTTGTTCTCCGGCCCCACTATGCTGAGCAAGAGCCTGCATGCCTGGTGGAGCCCAGGACAGAGGACAGGGGTTTTCACACAGTGGCCTGCTGCAGGAGGCACCTCAGAGCTAGGCCCTGAGAGCGCCCCAACACTGAGGCGGCCCGTCTAGTTTGCCAGCTAACTCAGCCTCCCCTCAGTCTCCCCTACAGTGCTCAGCAGCACCTCGCAGCCTTCTGGGAGGGGCTGTGTCCCCGCTGCAGAGTTAATTACAGTAATTATACCTGCTCCCTCTTTGGCTCTGGTTCCCTTTGTTCCCAGTTTCCTGCCCGCTCATTTGCAAATCTAATCGCTCTGTGGATTGATTTTTTTTTTTTTTAAGAGAGAACGGGATGGAGAGACAAAGATAGGGAGCAGAAAATGTGGGCGAGAAAGGGTGGGGTGGGAGTGGGCTGGGAAGAGGAAGTGGGGAGGAAACAGCCGGGAAGAATGGTTGAAAAAGTGGATGAGAGCTTCAGAGAGGGGACAGGACTTTGGGAGCACACAGGTGCACCTCTCCTGCACAGTGAGGGACCCCAGCCACTCCACAAGGCCTAACAGGTTGACCTGTGGCAACCACATCTCCTGAAGCCTCTGGCCTTTCTGTTTAGATCCTCAGCTCCTGCCCAGACAGAGCTACTGATGGGGCTGAGGAAACACTCTAAAACATAGCACTTAAAATAGCAAGAGGCTAGGGGAGGGGTAGTTCAGTGTTAGAGCAATGCTTAGCATGCACCTGGGTTCAATATCCAGCAGCAAAAAAATTAAATGCAAAGAAGCAGACCATAGAGATTAGAAAGAATTCCTCTTGTCCCTTCTCTCCTAAAGTAGGCTATAAGGCTAGCTGTTCTAGACCTGAAAATAGGGCTCTTATTTCAGGGTGGTCCTTCCTGTATGTAGAGAAAAAGAAACCCCCTACCCTCTAAGACACAAACACCAAAAAGAAAGCTGCACACTCAGTCTTGCTAAGTCCCCTCAGTTTGTTACCACCAGATTGCACCCTTTTGTCCTCCAATCACACTTCCACTGACTACTCATAAGAATACAGCTTTCCTTCTTTCTTTGGATCTTCATTTCTGAATGGCTCCCATGTCAAATAAAACTTATATCAAATACATTTGTGTGCCTTTCTCCTGCTAATCTGTATTTTGCTGGCGATGAGTGACAAATCTTTATTTCCCTACACTAGCCTGGTACAAATGTCAGGAAAGCAAGAAGGGTCCCAAGTTCAAACTGTATAGGTAGATGTGGCTGCTCTTTAAATACTGCTCTCACCAGGGGTTGGTGGGACTGAGGCTCAGCTGGAACACCTAGCAGACACTTTGATGTCACATGGCTGAGAGCTGGGAGGTGAGAGTCAAAAGTGGAGCAGGAAGTATTCTGAGGAGGGAAATCTGAGACATGGGTCTTCCCTGTCTCATTCAGTCACATCCTGAAGGGCCTTAGGAAACCACTTGCTCCGAAGATTTTCCAAATGCACTCCAAGGATCCTGGAGAGGTGTGAAGAATACTCCCAGGGAAGGAAATGGGGTGGAGCTAGTGAGCACAGATTCCTCAGCACCCCTTCAGTGAGCTCTATTGGGGTCCACCTAAACATTTGTTTAAAAACAATACAAATTTATTTTTAATAATACAAATTTAGAAGAAAGAAAATAATTTCTTGTTGTTAAGGACTAAGAAACAGCTGATTAATCAGACCACTCATCTACCAGGAGAACCTGAAGCTCAAATGGCCTTGTGCCCCATATCACATAATAATCAGTTCATAGGCCTCTTGATTCCCAGCCAAGAGGGATTCCACTAACTCAGGCTGCTTGTTGGGGTCTCAGGGATTCTTCTAAAGTTCCTGGATCTTCTTGGATCCCTCTGGAAGGACAGGAATGTGGCTGATGGCATCATCCTGCCAGAAGTCCTCAGTGAATCCTGGAATCTCCTCAGTCCTCCAAATGAGCCCTACTCCTGGTGTGGCAGAGAATGTTATCCAAAAATGGCCACTATGCTGTTTTCTCCCCAGCATCTTGCCACCAATTCCACCCCATTAAGAGGTGAATCTCTTAATGGGAAGGACTTTGTGATGCCACAAGAAGTAAAATATGGCAGAAGTCATATTACTGACTGCCTCACAGTTCCCAGCTATTATGTGGACTCATTTCCCTGCAGGTCCGATTAATTCACAAGAAAAGATCAGAGTTCAGGATAGTTTAGAGGTGGAAGAGGAAATGGGAGTGGGCGTCAAGAACATCCTGCAAATCAACTCTTTCAGATGACAATCCCCCACACTGGATTCCGCCAGTGTTTACTGAGTACCTACCATGAGTCAGACATAGAACAGAGTCCCTGCCCTAAAGGAGCATGTTATAATTGGTGAGGCAGACACATCCACACTCAGAAGTAATTATAATGCAATAAGTTAAGTTGCTGTTAAAAATAAAAGTTTTGGGAGTACTTTGGAAATAAGAATATCAACTCCAAGTGTTTAGTCTCCTGGGATGGTTCCTATCCATTCAGAGGTATAAGTGTTACCTTGTGGTTTTCAGCTCATAAAATCCACAGCCCTTAATTCAATCACTGGAATAAAAGCCCTGCCATATACAGTACCCCTGCTTAGAAACAGCCAAGAGCTTACTGAGCACTTTTTTGCTTTTTTTTTTTTTTTTTTTTTTTTTTTTTTTTTTTTGAGACAGGGTCTCACTATGCAGTTTAGGCTGGCCTTGAGCTCACTTTATAGCCCAGGCTGTTCTTGAATTTGCAGTGGTCTTCCTGCCTCAGCCTCCTGAGTGCTGGGATTATGCCTGGTTACTTTTTTGCATTTTATAAAATTCTATAGAATAGAATGTTAGTTGTTCCCCCCAAATCTACTGTCCTACCTAGCAAATAATGGGAACTTTGATTCTCTTTTTTTTGGGGGGGAGAGTCTTATAGTCAACCATAAATAGGTTTTAAACTTTCCCCTCCTTAAAGTTCTATATGGCCACATAACCAAGTTCTGGCCAATGGCACATATTGTGGTAATATATGAAACTTTTCAGTTGCAGCTTTAAAGAGAGGAAACAGGGTCTTTTTGGCATATTTCCTTCTCCTTCCTGGCTGAAATGAAAACATGGCATTAAGCTATTGGATGTGAGTCACTTTACCTCAGAATCCCCTTCCAGTTCTGGTCTGTCTAGCAATAAACAGTCCCATGTGAGGAAAAACAACAACCCTGGTGTTATTAAAGGCAGGCACTATTGTTTCAGGGGCTGTGTTAGTCTGGGTTCTCCAGAAAAACAGAATCTATAATAGATATATACATTGCAGTGGCTTTCGCAGTTATAGAGGCTGGGATGTCCTAAAATCTGCTATTGGAGACCTAGGAATGATGATGGAGTATTTCCAGTCCAAGTCCAAAGTCCTGGTGGAAGTTTCTGTCCAAGTCTGAAGGGCTGAGAACTAGGAGCATTGATGGTATAAATAATACTCCAAGTTCAAACTCAACTCTAGAGGGAGGAAAAGACTGATGTCCCAGCTTGAAGATAGAGAGTGAATTCTGTTACATAGGTTTTAGTTCTAGTCATACTTTCAATGGATTGGGTGATGTCTTCCCACATTGGGGAGGGCTGTTTGCTTTTTTCAGTCTACCCATTCAAGTATTAATGTCATTCAGAGATACTCTCACAAACAGACACACCCAAAATAACATTTTGCCACATATCTGAGCATTCCATGACCCAGTGAAATTGACATGTAAAATTAAACATTATTGGGTTTCTGTTACTAAATCAACTCCTAACAAAAACAGTCCATTAACTCAAACTATTAATTCTTTATTACCATCAGCATCCCCTTCCCTACCTTCCCCTATACACATACATGCCCACACACACACTGTTCCCTAGTCCCCAGTTAGATACACAAAGACTTGAGGAATTTGTTGTTGGATGAGATCAGTGGCACAGGCACTGGCATGACCACTCCCTGCTGCCTTGGGTGCCAGCTCCTAAGTGTGCAAGATCAAGCTTTCTACAGGGTTCTTGTCAGCCCAAGTGTGCTTTGTGATCTATCAAGTGATATGCAAAGAGGCCAATTTCCTCAGTTTTGGCAGAAACAGTTTTGAATTCTTTACTTCTTAAAAGGTTTTGTCAGGTGAACAAGATAGAAGTCACAGACATCAACTTTCTTGTGTTGGCAAATGTCAGACTTTTCATGAGCACCAAGAAAGCAGGAGGACCTAATGTGCCATGAGTGATTGAAAGTATTGTTCTTTTTGTGTTATCAGTGAAGTTTCAGTGGTATTCACATGAACTGAATTCCTTACTTCAAGGAGGGAAGATTAAGCCAGCCTTATCCTAAGCATGTTCTGTTGCAAGATGTTATGTAGAGAAAGAAAGGAAAGGCTTCATAGCCAAATGAATTTGAAGAAAACCTGTTGTAAAAAATATAAACAGTCTTCTTTCCTGTTTGACTTCCCAGGGTTTTCAGTATGGTGGTGTGTATCATGAATCCCCTCCAGAAAGACCAGGAGTGCAGTGCTTCCCACAGAGCACCTGCACACAGAATGTTTCTAGGGAACTCACTTGCTGAATTATGTAATAGGACTGTTCTCCTTCTTGGTCATGCCTCTAGCAGAGGAGAACATTATTAACCCATTAGGGAGCAATTTGCCAACCCCTTACCCCCTCCAAAATTTTTCCCTTTCTCCTACTCATTGTCTCTTCTCTATTTGTGGTAGTCAGCTTTATGTGTCAACTTGTATAGATCATAAATGCAAGTATCCCACCCAACACTAGTCTACGTACTGCTGTGAAAGTGTTTTGTGAAGATAGTTAATATCTGTGATCAGATGACTTTAAGAAAGATCAGTCACTTGAAAGACCTTAAGAGCAAAACTAAAGCTTCCCTAGGAAGAAGAAATCCTGCCTAGACTTTAGAAACAGCTTCTGTTTGAAAATTTTGGAGCATGCCTACCAGTTTTGAATTTGCCCAGCCACACCAGGCAATTGTGTAAGCTAATTACTTGCAGATAGATAGACATAGATAAATATATACATTATATAAAATATATATTATATATAGTCAGTCCTGTCCATATATACAGTGAATATATGTTTGTATTCATATATAATACACACACTATGTATACAGTACATAAATATCTGCAGATTCAATCAACCACAAGTTGAAGATAATCAGGAAAAATATCCCAGAAACTCCAAAAATGTAAAACTTGGATTTACTGCATTCCGGATACTATGCTGAATCCACACAAATGAATTAACATATGGGCACACCTGCCATAGTGTCCCACTGCTTCACAGATACTCAGTCTCTCTCTAGCACTTGTTCTTTGAGCATTGTTCACCTGAGGTCTTGTTTGTGTTCTGTGTTGCTAAGTGCAATGGTTACATCCAGACTGAGCATGTACAGATTTTTTTATCATCATTCTCTATACAATACAACTGCTTACATGGCAGTACATTATATTAGGTATTATAAGTAATCTAGAGATAATTTAAAGTATACCAAAAGATATGTGTTTGTTATAGACAAATATTATGCTGTATTATATAAAGGGATTTGAGCAAATGTAGATTTCTGTATCCATGGGAGTCCTGGAAAAAATCCCCTACAAACACCATGGAAAGACAGCATGTATCCACATGGAGGTAGGCAATACAGGGAGTAGTGGTATCAAGGATATGTGCATCCTACTGCTTCTGTTTCTCTTGGAGACCCTGAGTGACACAGCATTCAAAGAGAGCAGGAAGTAACACAAGGGTATTCCTAGCTACTTTGTTCCCAGCTAGGAGACTTCTGTGAAGTTAGCATCATGGAGGAGGTTAAGAGGAAAGGAATCTTTGTGCAGAAGGAAAATGTCTCAGCCAAAAGCAAGAAAAAAGGAGAGCTTTACACAGATTATAAAATGATTCACTGGAGTAGGGAAGAAGAAAAAAAATTAATAATTAAACATGTCTTTGGTACCTCAAAAAAGTGACCCATGTCTCACTTCATATTAATAATAAAAACTTCACTGTCTTATACCTCCAAAGAGTTTTGCTATTGTTGTTTACTTCAAGTTCAACTCTTCCAAATCATTTCAATATCTTCTCTCATTTGAACCATACCAAATAGTTTTAGTTGTCAAAAAGAGCCAAAGCTGAATCAACTGCCTGCAGCCCTGGACCAGCAACCAGCATTCTGCTACCTTTGTGGTTTGAAGGTGAGGCCTGTGCACCCTCAATGAACTTCCTGGGAATCTCAGACTAGGTAGCCCTCAGACCTGGTGGCCCACATTCTGCTGCTATTGGGGTTCATGCTTGAGGCCTGCACACCCTTAATCAACTGCCTGCAGACCCCAGATCTGTGGTCTGCACTCCACCACCACTGTGGTTTGCAACTGAGGCCTGTGTACTTTGGTTCAACTGCCTAGGGACCCTGGTCCAGAAGGCCAGCCTTCCATTGCCATCATGGTTCTTGTCTGAGCTGTGTACTCAAACAACTGCCTGGGGATCCAGGGCCCAGTGAGCCAACTCCCACCATCATTGTGGAGAAAGTCTGACACCAGGAAAACTAGGGACCCTAGAGACCTTTGGTAGGCTGCCCAGGAAGAGTGAGGCATGGCGCTTCAACTCTGGCATCTAAAATGACACAATGAAGGAGCAAAATGCAGTCTCAGAACTCCATACCACTCAGAACAAGTACAGGAGACATCAACATAGGAGAACTTGGAAGTCACACACCTGAAATCTCTGAAATGATCGCAACTAAAGTAAAGAAACAACTCCATAAGGCTATAGATGAAATCAGATCAGAAATCATCTCTCAGGTAAAAAATGAAATGACAACAATAATGAAAGAATTGCTCAGCACATCTAAAGAAGACATATATAAAAAATACACGAGCATGGAAAAATGATGGAAACATTAAATGAACAATATAGGAAAGAACTAGTATGCATGAAACAGATTCAAAGAGATATCCAGGAAATCAAAACTTCCATC
>NW_004955438.1:1821819-1863125 GCF_000276665.1 Chinchilla lanigera | reverse complement strand
AGCCGATCCGAATCATGGCAGACTTCTCAACACAAACCATCAAATCAAGAAGAGTTTGGATTGAAGTATTCCAGGTCCTAAAACAAAAAAAAACCTTGCAACCCAGACTGATGTATCCTGCAAAAATAACCTTCAAATTTAATGGAGAAATAAAATATTTCCATGACAAAGAACTGAAGAACTTTGTGAGCACCAAATCAAGCCTACAAAGAGTACTAGAAGATATTCTAGAGAGAGATAAAAATGACCACAATCTGAAGAAAAACAGTAGGAAGGAACCACATAGCAGAGCAAGCAATTAAACAGAGAGTAAAAGTAGGAAACAAATAGCAGGCAAATAACATGACAATGATAAACCAACACATCAGTTATATCCATTAATGTAAACAGCCTTAATTCAACAATTAAAAGAAGGAAATTGGAAGAGTGGATCAAGTAATAAAATCTAACAATATGCTGTATACAAGAAACACATTTAACTCAAAAGGAAATTCATAGACTAAAAGTCAAAGGATGGGAAACAATCCTCCATGTGACAGGAGCCCAGAAAAAAGCAGGAGTAGCTATTCTGTTTGCAGACAATGCAAACTTCAAACCAAGAATGTTTGAAAGAGATAAAGAAGGTCACTACATACTTGTTAGGGGAAAACTTCAAGAGGAAGACCTAATAATCATAAATATGTATGCACCAAATATGGAAGCACCCAACTATATAAGACAAACCTTAATAGACATGAAACACCAAGTAACTAATAATACTATTGTAACAGGGGACCTTATTGACACAAAGAGATAGGTCAACTGGACAAAAAATCAGCAAAAAAATAACAGAACTGATCAAAAGTTGTGAACAATTAGACTTAATAGATGTTTACAGAGTGTTCCACCCCATAACATCAGAATATACATTCTTCTCAGGTGCACATGGTATGTTCTCTAAAAAAGACCACATACTAGCCCATAGAATATGATTAACTAAATGGAAAGAATTGAAATTACCCAATGCATATTTTCTGACCATACTGCAATGAAATTGGAAATTAATGACAAAAGAAACCACAAAAACTCCATAAACACATGGAAATTAAATAATAGCCCCCTAAATAACTAATGAGTTACAGATGAAATTAAAGAAGAAATCAAATAATATCTACAAACAAACAAAAGCATAAATACAACTTACCAGAATCTGTGGGATGCACTGAAAGTAGTCCTCAGAGGGAAAGTTATAGCAGTAAATTCACACAAGAACAAGAAAACAGAACAGAACAAGAATAAATAAATAGCCTAATGCTGCACCTCAAACTTTTAGAAAAAGAACAAGTCAAGCCCAAAGCCCAAAGAAGGAAATTGTAAAGATCAGGGCAGATATTAATGGAATTGAGATGAAGAAAACACTACAAAGAATTAATGAAAAGTTGGTTCTTTGAAAGAATAAATAAAATTTATAAACCCCAAGTCAACTTTATCCAAAAAAGGAAAGAAAAAACTCAAATTCATGCAATAAGGAATGAAAAGGGTGAAATCACTATAGATCCTATAGAAATTCAGAAGATCATGAATACCTACTTTGAAAATCTTTACTCCCATAGGATGGAAAACACAGAAGAAATAGACAGATTCCTAGATATGTAAGTATGAATTAGGAAAGTTGAATCAAGAAGATACAGAAATTTTGGATAACCCAATATCAATTAATGAGATTGAAAATGTGATTTAAAAAAAAACCTACCGACAAAGAAAAGCCCAGGTCCTGATGCATTCACAAATGAATTCTACAAGAAATTTAGAGAAGATTTAATGCCAACACTCCTCAAATTCTTTAATGAAATTGAAAAGGAAGCAATTCTCCCTAACTCATTTGTGGAGGAAAGTATTATACTGATACAAAAACCAGAGAAAGACCCAACCAAAACAAGAGAACTATAGGTTAATCTCCTTAATGAACATGGATGCAAAGATACTCAATAACACACTAAGAAACAGAATTCAGGAGATCATCAAGAAGATCACACACTAGGACCAAGTGAGATTCATCCCAGGGATGCAGGGATGGTTCAATATACACAAATCAATAAATGTAATATACCATATCAACAGAGCCAAGATAAAAACCACATGACCATCTCAATAGATACAGAAAAAGCTTTTAACAAAGTCCAGCACTTATGCATCACAAAGAAAACCCTACAGAAAATAGGAATAGATGGTCTTTACCTCAATCTGATAAAAGCCATCTATGACAAACCAACAGTCAACATCATACTAAATGGACAAAAGCTGAAAACTTTCACTTTAAAATCAGGAACAAGACAAGGATGTCCACTGTCACCACTCTTATTCAACATAGTTCTGGAAACATTAGCCAGAGCAATTAGACAAGAGAGATATAAAAGGCATAAGGATAGAAAAGGAAGAAGTGAAATTATCATTATTTGCAGATGACGTGATACTCTACATGGAAGACCCCAAAAATTCCACCAAAAGACCCCTAGAATTAATCAACAAAGTCAGTAGGGTAGCTGGATACAAGGTTAACAGTCAAAGATCAATAGCATTCCTACACATAAACAACAAATACACTGAGAGTAAAATTAAGGAAACCTTGCCTTTCAGAATAGAATCCAAAAAAATTGAAAATACTCAGGAATCAATCTAATAGAACTAAAATATCTACACAATGAAAACTACATTAGTCCAAAGAAAGAGATAAAAGAGGATTTCATAAAATGGAAAGATATTCTTTCCTCATGGATAGGAAGAATTAACATTGTGAAAATGACCATACTCCCTAAACTGTCATACAGATTCAATGCAATCTCAATTGAAATACCATTAGTATACCCCACAGATCTAGAGAAAACATTCCTAAAATTCATCTGGAGCCAGAAGAAACCCACAACAACAAAAGTAATCCTGGGCAACAAAGACAAGTCAGGTAGCATCACAATTCCTGACTTCAAATTATGCTACAAAGCTACTGTGATAAAATCAACATGGTATTGGCAAAAAAACAGACCTCAGGATCAATGGAACAGATTAGAAGATGTAGCCGCAACCAAAAACATACTCAGCCACCTTATCTTTGACAAAGGGGCCAAACAAGTTCACTGGAAGAAAGATAGCCTCTTTAATAAATGGAAAAACTGATTCTCCACATGCCAAACTCTGAAACTGGACCCATAGTGATCACCATGCACCAAACTCAAGTCAAAATGGGTCAAAGATCTAAATATTAAAACAGAAACACTAAATCTGTTGGAAGAGAAAATAGGTAAAAGTCTTGAAGACATAAAGGTAGACAGAGAATTCATGAACAAAAACTGAACTGCATGGGAAATACTTCAAAGAATCAACAACTGAGATCTCATCTTATTGAAAAGTTTCTGCAAATCTAAAGAAATCACCAGCAAAGTAAAAAGAAAATCCACAAACTGGGAAAAAATTTTAGCCAAGTGTCCCTCAGACTAAGGACTTCTATTTAGAACATATAAAGAATTTTTAAAAATCAGCCCCCACAAATTCAAAGACCCGGTTCAAAAATGGGCATCTGAGATGCATACGCAGTTTTCAGATGAAGAAATACAAAAGGCAAATAAATACATGAAAAAATGTTCAACATCATTAGTCATTCAAAAACTGCAAATTAAAACAACACTGATATGTTCCATCTCACCCCAGAAAGAATGGCTATCATCAAGAAATCAACCAATATAAAATGCTGGTTAGGTTGGGAAAAAGGAACCATTCTCCACTGTTTGTGTGAGTGTAGACTGGTGCAACCACTGTGGAGGTCAATCTGGAGATTCCTCAGTAAACTAGAACTAGAGGTCCCATTCAACCCAGCTATTTCCCTTTTGGGTATTTTTCCAGAAGAACAAAAACATTATACCACAATGATATATATGCACCCATGTTTATAGCAGCGCAATTTGTAATAGCTAAATCATGGAAGCAACCCAAATGCCCATCAACTGAGCAATGGATAAAAAAGATGTGATATTTTTATATAATGGAATATTACTCATCTATAGGGAAGGATAAATTTGAGGCTTTTATAGATAAATGGATGCAATTAGAGTCCATACTCATAAGTGAAATAAATCAGACCCCCATACTGTATTGTCTCACTAGTGTAAGAACCTGGAAGAGTAAATAAAGTCTAAAAGGTACAATACATATTGTAAAAGAGAAAGAAACTGCTCAAAAGGAAAGAAAAACTGGGATGAGGGAAAAGAGAAAAGAAAGAAAGAAGGGAAAAATGTGTATATATGTATACCCAAGATAGCTAAGATCATTGTACTACTAATTTCTATTGCTTTATTAAAAGGAGTAGTTAATGTTTAACTGTTTGATCAATCTTACATGCCTGTATTTGTTTATCTGAAAACCACATTGATGTTAATAATATTTAATACAATAACCATTGTTAATTTCCTATCACCTTGTCTGAAATTCTGTGTTGCATTTATTATATTTGTGTTACTTTGTTCGTGTCTATGTGTTTGTTAATATGTTTTCGTTCTTTTATCTTTAAAATAAAAAAAAGCTTGAAAGCCAACCCCCAAATTCTGTTGAAATAAATTCTTCAATAATACAAGGTTCCAAAATTTCTGGAATGCTTTTGTCTTTCCAAAGTGTAACATTGTGAAATTTTATCTGAAACTCAAAACTTGGATAGACAAAAATCTGAACATTTGAAGCACTAACTTGAAAATCCAACATTCAGAATCAGAACATTTCAAAAATCACCCAAGACAACCACAGACTTGGTCTTGTCCTTTAGGCTGTCACTGATGACCTTGACAGTGAGGTATAATGAGGAATCAATAATTTTAAGTGTAATGGCATATTTAGGTGTTTCATATATATATATATATATATATATATATATATATATATATATGATGGGTTTCACTGGTGTGGAAACATGAATGGACTTAAATTTCAATGTTTCTTGTGTGGGAAAACCCTGGAAATTGATTTTATGTAACCCTCTCTCTCTTGTGGCAACATTCAAAAACAAGAAGAAAACTTTGAAAGAAAATCTCCAAAATTTCTCCACCAAAGGAAGATAAATGTTAGCTAGGATCAATACCACGAAAAAGCAAAATCCAATAAGTAAATCTAAACATTGCCTAAATCCCTCTGTGAAATCAGTTTCAGAATAGTCTGGGAAGGTGAAGTTCATAAAATGAGAGAGAGTATGGTGTAACCTTATTCTGTCTATATTCATCTCAACCTATTTTCAAATAAGAATCCGCACTACAAAGGTCCCTCTTGTTAGACTCATTTACACAGGCATATTTTAATATACTCAAGAAGCATACTTGAAAAATTGGTTGAGAAAATAGAGATAATCTTGATATTTTTGTTTTAATAACCCTATAATATTATTATAAATATAATGACAATTTGTGGGTAGAATAAGCTAACTGTGGAAAAACACAGAATCTTTCTCAAGATTCAACAAAATAAAGAAGTCACTAGCAGCTACCAAAGAAGGAAAATAATGAATCATTTTTCCATTGGATTTCAAAATGGTAGCCACAAAAAGAAACAGAATTTTCTGGTATGATCAAGAATGACTCTTTATATCAGTTTTAAAAAAAACAGAATATAGGAAAATAATCGAGTCCAAAGATTTCTGACAATTTTAGAAATACCCTACAACTTGGGGAGGGACAGCATAAAACAGTGAGTGAGTAGTCAGACCTAAGAAAAGCCCAATGGTGGGGCTTTAGCAGAGGCAAGAATCACTACCCAAGGAGAAAGATACAGAAAAATACAAGTTTACAGGCTTCATCTGACTACCTCTACATTAAGAAGGAACACAAAGAACAGAACAAGGATCCTCATGAGTTTTATCTATAGAATAACTTCATCAGAACATAGATAAATAGCAAGCAAGTTAGTAAAGCTAAGGAAACAAACTATGAATTACAACAAACTTATTACAAATCTAATAAGTAAATCAGAAACAGCTGCATGAAACTGAATATACACAGCTGAAATATACAATAGAATTGAAGTAACACCTGATGTAATCACATTGAATGAAGAGAGAACAAGATAAAGATTAAATCAAACAGACAATGACAGATGCAAAAGACAGAGATTATCAAACATAAAGATAATCTGTGCCCCTGAGGTTTAAAAACATTCTGTAGTGTAATACAGAATATTGACTCTGAAACTAAAGGAAAAAAATCAGCAAATCAAAATGGTACATCATATACACTGTGAATAATTATTCTAGAATGACAGACATCAAGATATAGCAGTTATTAAATATCAATGAAAAAATAATCAAAATAAATAAATAACAATAGATACAGAGACATATCTTAGTTAAATTATTAAACCTCAAAAGTAAAGAAAGAACAACCATAAGAAACAAAAGGGAAAATATCAGCCAGGCTTCAGACTTCTCACAGCTACATGCAATGCCTGAAGAGAGTGAAATGATGTCTATTCCCACAAAGTGAGTTTGACATGATAGTAAACTGTCAGAGATTGTTCAAATATAAGATAATAGTCAGAGGGTCTCAAACATTGTATTCATCAGCCTTGTGTTGCTGGGACAAAATACCTGAAGCTTGCAATTTAAAGGAGGAGAGGTTCATTTGGGCTCATGGATTCAGAGGTTTCAGTCCATGGTCGGCTGACTTCAAGGTGCAAACATCATGGCAGAAGGGCACAGCAGGGGAAAGCTGCTCACCTCATGGTGGCCAGAAGCAGTGAGTGAGTAAGACACCCAGAGAGCAACAGAGAGAAAAGGGCTGGAGATAAGATTACATCCTTCTACGCTGTGCCTCAAGTGACACCTCCTCCAAGCAGGTCCTGCCTCTTAACAGCACATTCAGCTATAAACTTATCAATGATTTATTCCATTGAGGAGTTCAATGTACCCATGATCCAATCACCTTTCAAAAGCCCCACCTCTGCACAAATGAGATGGGGACAACATTGTAAATATAAACCATAACATGATAAACACAATGAATAATGTATCTTTTACTTTCTTTTAAAAACTACTCAGTGAAACAAAGAAAGAAGACCAGGGCAATAAGTGTGCTAAAGGAAATCCTCAAGGAAAAAAACCCTTTAGGCTTTCCCACAATGGTAGAGGGGTGATTGGCAGTGAAATTCAGGCATTCTGAAATTTGGAATCCAGACACTGGAAAATAACAACTTGAAAAGAAAGAAAGAGTAGATCACTGGGAATCAGGAAGGAACTGACAAGTAAAATTCAGAGAAGTTGGAGGGACAGTTCACAATGCAGAGAAAAGAGGAAAACAATCTGGACTCTCTCCCTAGCACACAGGGTAGAGGAATGTGGCTTGGCAGAAGCAAGGTAAGCACCCAGGCCTGGGAGATCCAGGGGGAAATGGCAGCAGATCGAGCTGGTGGCACAGACTCCAAGAGGAGCCCATGGCCACTACAAGAGTAGCATGGGCTATCGCTCCAAGGGGACTCCTTCCACACAGCATGCAACCCCAGGACAGGGATTCCAGCATGAGCACTTGACATATCACTAGAGAGCACTTAATCTGATGCCATTTTGGGAAGGGATTGATTGTTTAAATCTAGGACTCAGAACCACTAAAAAAACTGCACTTCAGAACTGCCAATGTCACTCTTCCAGAGTGTGTGAAAGACAGCCACAGAAGACAGTCATGGAGAGGGAGCAGGCTGGAAAGAGAGCCCCAAATAAGTTTAAGCTCAGGCCAGGAAGGACACAGGCCCTGTCCCCCAGGGTAAGAAGCCAGGCCTACTTGAGTTTTACTCAGAAACAATTGGACTTGAACTCTTGCCCTGCTGCCTACATCCAGCAGTGATCTGAAGTCTGATTGCTTGCCCTAAAGACCAACATGACCAAGGATGCATCTTGGTGTGGACATTGCCACAGCCTAGGGTAAATAGAGCCATCTCTGCAATGGGAGGACACCTCACAGGCAAAGAAAGTTGATTCACTGGACTCCAAAACTGTGGCTCCAGGAAGGAAACCACTAATTAAAAAATACAGAGAATTTTTTTTCTGTTTGGGAACTTATTTTTTTCTTTCCTGTGTCAGCTTAATGGGGTTTGGGGAATTTTCCTTTGTTCTTTTTTTTCTTTTTCTTTCTTTTTCTTTTTCTGTTTCATTCTTTTGTTCGTTTTTCTTTTTTCTGTTTTTGTTTCCTTTTTGGCTTTTAATTTTTTTCTATTTTTATTCTCCATATTGTTTCTTTCTTCACTTTCTTTTATCTTCTATTTCTTCTTTCTCTGTTACCTTCAGCTAATTCTATAAATATTTCTATTCCTTCATAAGATTCTTTTTCTCACTTTTCTCTCCTGCTCCTCACCACTCATTGTTTAATTTTCAAATATTTCTTCTTGTTTTCTCCCATTACCAATTATCTAATCTCTAAGAGATAAAAATTCAACTTCATTAATCACTAGTTAACTGTATGTTACTATTGTTGAATTTTTTCTATCATTAGTGCATGTATAGTTATTAAATTTAGCAGATATTTGCTGTATGTCAATATTTGGTTTGCCTGTTTACACTATAATTATAAATATTTTATAATTATAAATATTTGGGACATATAAACCCCAAATAGCCAAATAGTACATTGATAGTTGTTACAGTATGTCAGTTTGTCTTGGATAATATTACTGTTACTGACTTACTTGATATTGCCAGAGCCTCATAGTTGTTACTATTAATAGTTTTTCTCTGTATACCAGTATATGGATTATCTTTATGACATTAAACAAACTGTGATCCACTCCCAGAGAACTGGCTACTGTGCCAATTACACTGCATCCTCCCATCTCATATTAACAGAGATGACCAGATCTTCAGGCAGAGGCAAAGAACAGTAGTTAACCACACCTGACTGCAACACTGAAAAGCAGACTACACAGATCTCTATACTATCAACAAACTATTTCCACCATAAATGACCACAAACCTCAGCACAAAACAAAAATAGAAACAGGAGAATAAAGAAATGCAATGCCTCCCAAAACTTCCAACTCTCCAAAACTGACTTGGGGGGATACGGGAAAGGAAAACAAAAGCCACAGAGTGGAATTATTTGAAAGGATAGTAGAGGAGATTCAAAAACAGATCAATAAGGCACTTGTTATATCTCACAAAAGATATAACTAAACAGAAAATGGATGTAGTAAACAAAATGATCAGAGAGCTTACTGAAGACACTAAGAAAAAGCTAGCTGAGCTAAATAAAATGATACCACACATGAATGACCAGTTTAGAGAAGAATAGCCAAAAAGTCCATGAAAAGGGTTTCAAACACAAATCCAGAAAATTAAAATTATATTGAAAATATAGGCAAAAGAAGTGACCAAAGATAAAGACAACATCAGAATTAGAGGACAGAAATGCTTCCAGAGTCTAATTATTAAGGTATACCTTTAAAAAACAGCAAGAGAGCATTAAAAATGGATCCAATAGCTGTTAAATGATGCAAAAAAGATTACTAAGATTAATTTGAGTTAATGAAAAATTAGAGGAGTACACAAAGGGCATAAAATACATGTCTACAGAAATAATAGCAAAAAAACTTTTCAAATATAGAGAAACAAACATACAGATAATTGAGACATATAAACCCCAAATAGCCATGATCAAAAGAGAACCTGTCCACATCACTACATAGTCAAAATCTCAGAAACCTAACACAGAGACAGAATCTTAAAAGTTGCTAGAGAGAAGCAATGGATCACTTATAAAGGTAAATCTATTAGAATTACAGCAGACTCCTCAACACAAATCTTAAAGACCAGGAGAATTTGGAGTACAGTGCTGCAAGCCCCCAAAGATAACAACTTCCAAACCCAGACTTACATATACTGCAAATTTTTCTTTCCAAATTGATGGAGAAATAAGGTATTTTCATGACAAAGAGCACCTCCATAAAATTGTGATCACAAAACCAGTACTACAAAAAAATTCAAGGAATACTAGAAATAAATGGTGAGACCAATAATGCCAACAAAATCTAATAAAGTGATTACCCCAGGCAGTGTGAGTAGTTAAACAGAAAGGGGTGGGGTGGGGGGATAAATCATCAACAAGAAAATAATGCAATGATAGGAATAAATCAATACTTTTCAGTAATAACTCTCAATGTGAATGATCTCTATTCCCTAAAAAACAAAGATTTACAGAAAGCATCAAGAAACAAAACTCACCAATATGCAGTACACAAAAATACAGTTAATCCAAAAAATACACCAATTAAAAAGATTGGAAAACAATAGTCTATGCACTGAGAACCAGAAAAAAATCAGGAGTAGTGATTCTAATTTCAAAGTGGATTTCAAGCCAAGACTGATTAGAAGAGGAAAAGAAGGTGGCTACATATTTGTTAAGAAAACAATTTGACCAGAAAGTACAGCAATTATAAATATATGTACACATAACACTGGCATGACCAACTTCATAAAACACTACTGGACATAAAAAAATTGATAAACACCAACACAATTATAATGAGGGACTTCAATACCCCATTGTCATAAATAGATCGACTAGACAAAAAATAATACAAAAAATATACAAAGATATAAGTTGAACCAAACTTTTGGACAAATGGACTCAATAGAAATCTACAGTCTTCTACCCAATAACAACAGAATACACATTTATCTCAGGAGTACATGGGACTTTCTCTAAAACAAACTTCATGCAAGCCCATAAAGCATTCTTAAATAAATGCAAAAGAATTGAAATAGTATAACAATATCCCATGCATATTATAAAACCATATTGCAATGAAATTAGAAATCAATGGCAAAAGAAACCACACAAATTATGCAAATACAAGGAAATTAAATAATACCCTCTCTGATAATCTGAGCAATGTAACTGAGGATAGCAATATGCAATGTAACAACCATTGTTGATTTGTATTAATGTGCCTTGAGACCCTATATCACTTTGAATGTTCTTTCTTTGATTTGTTTATTTTCACAATACTGGTATGCCACTACTGTTTATTTTTTTGTTTGTTTGTTTCTCATGTACTACTCTCTTTTAAAAATTTTTAAAAATTTAAAAATAAATTTAAAAATTAAAAAATTAAAAATAAATAAATAATACCCTCGAGGAACAAAGTAGACAGTTCCTAGAATCAAGTGATAATGCCAGTACAACACATCAGAACCCATAGGAAACAATGAAAGCAGTCCTAAAAAGAAAGTTGAGAGCTGTGAATGCCCACATTACATGAACAGAGTAAAATCCTAACAATGTGTCTCAGGTCCTGGCAAAACAAGAACAATCTAAACCCAAATATAGCACCAGGAAGGAAATTATAAAGATCAGAGCATAGGGCTGGGGATTTAGCTCAGCGGCACAGCGCCTGCCTGGCAAGCGCAAGGTCATGAGTTTGATTCCCAGTACCGGAAAACAAACAAACAAACAAAAAAAAGATCAGAGCATAAATCCATGAAATTGAAACAAAAACTACAAAGCATGACTGAGTTGAAGAGTTGGTTGTTTGAAAGGCTAAAATAGACAAATTCTTCATCAATCTAACCCAAAAACGGAAAGAAAAGATCCAAATGAATGCAATTAGAAATAAAAAATGTAAAATTATAATGGACTCTGCCAATATCCAGATGATTTTTAATAACAACTTTGAGAATCTGTATCCTAATAAAATGAGAATTCAGAAGAAATGAGTAGATTCCTACATACCTATGGACTACGAAAGCTGAACCAAGAAGATATAGAAACCTGAATAATCCAATATCAAGGAATGAGATTGAAGAAGTAATAATAATAATTAATAATAATAATAAAGCTACCAACTAAGAAATGCCCAAATCCCAGTGATTCACGGCCAAATTCTACAAGAACTTTAGGGAAGGTCTTATGCCAAAATTCCTTAAACATTTTAATGAAAGCAAATGGAAAGGAGTACTCCCAAATTCATTCCTGGAAAGTAATACTACCCTGATTCCAAAACCAGAAAAGGTCCCAACCAGAAAAGAGAACTACAGGCCAATCTTTTTAATAAACATAGGCTAAAAATCCTCAAAAAAATACTGGCACACAGAATGCAACAAATCATCAAAAACATCATACATCATGATCAAGTGGGATTCTAGGGATGCAGGGTTGATTCAACACATGCAAATCAATGTGTGATACATCACATAAACAGAAGCAAGGACAAAAGTCACATGATCATTTCAATTGATGTAGAAAAGGCCTTTGACAAAATCCAACATATATTTAGAAGAAAAAACCCTGAAAAATATGGATAGAAAAATCTTATCTCGATCTAATAAAGGTCATTTAAGACAAACAAATGGAGAACACCATGTTAAATAGAAAGAAGCTTAAAGCTTTCCCTCTAAAATCTAAGAAGTAATAATAATAATAAAAATGAAGAACAAGACAATAATAACATCAAGAACAAGACAAGGATGTCTGTTATAACCACTACTGTTCAATATAGTTCTCAAAACATTAGCCAGAGCAATCAGATAAGGGAAAGAAATCAAAGGGATATATATAAAAAATGAAGAAGTCAAATTATCATTGTTTGGAGATGACATGATTCTCTGCATACAGGACCCAAAAATACCAGCAAAAGGCTCCTGGAATTAAGAGTCAAATTCATTAGCACAGCAAGGTACAAAGTCATCACTCAAAAATCAGTAATGTTTCTATACACCAATCATAAACTCACAAAAGCATTAGTGAAATACTACCTTTCCCAGTAGGATCAAGAAAAATTAAATACTTAGGAATTAACCTAACCAATAAAGTGAAAGATCTCTACAACAAAAACTACAGTACTCTGAGAAAGGAGTTTGAAAATGACATCAGAAAATGGAAAGATATTCCTGTTTCTGGATAGGCAGACCTAAAATAGTCAAAATAGCCATTCTTTCAAAACTGTTACCCAGATTTAATGCATCACAATCAAAACACCAGCAGCATTCCTCACTGCACTAGAGAAATCAATCCAAAAGTTCATGTGGAACCACAAGAGTCCTAGAATAGCAAAAGCAATCCTAGGCAACGAGAACAAAGCAGGAGGTATCACAGCTCCAGACTTGAAGTTATATTGCAAAGCTATAGTGATTTAAAACAGAAAAGTATTGATGAAAAAAGACATGTAGTCAATGGAACAAAATAAAGGATACAGAATTAACCCCAGGCACAGTCAGCTACCAGATCTTTGACAAATGGGTCAAAAACCTACACTGGAAGAAAGAGCCTCTTTAATAAACTGTTCTAGAAAAACTGGCTATTCACAAGCAGAAGATTGAATCTAGATCCCTACATCTCCCATATACTGCTAAACTAATATCTAAATATTAGAACAAAAACACTTAACCTGCTGGAATACAAAGTAGGTAAAATTCTTGAAGACACAGGCATGGGCAAGGACTATCTGAACGGAACCTCAGTTGCACAGGAAATAGTATCAAGAATCAACAAATTAAATCATATCAAATTAAAAATCTTCTACACAACAGAAAAAACAAACAACAAAATGAAGAGACAACCTACAGAAATGGGGGAAAAAATTTGCCAGCTATTCCTTAGCTGGAGAACTAATATTTAGGATATATAAAGAGCTCAGAAGAACTGAGACTCCTCAAAATAAAAGACCCAATTAAAAATAGGCAACTGAGGGCTGGGGATTTAGCTCAGCGGCAAAAGCGCCTGCCTGGCAAGCGCAAGGTCGTGAGTTCGGTTCCTGGTACCGGAAAAAAACCGAAAAAAAAAAAAAATAGGCAACTGAAATGAACAGAAGAAATTCAAATGGCCAATAAATGCATGAAAAAGTGTTCAATGTCTCTGGCCACTAGAAAAATACAAATTAAAACAATACTGAGATTCCCTCTTACTCCAGAAAGCATGTCTACCATCAAGACATCAGATAAAAAATGCTGGTAAGGCTTCAGGGCAAAAAGAAACCTTGTTAGTGGGAATGTAAAGAAACCTTGTTAGTGGGAATGTAAAGTAGTGTAACCATTATGGAAATCATTATGGAGATTCCTCAAAAAAGTAACTCTAGAAATTGCATTTGGCCCAACTATTCCCTCCTAGGTCTCTTCCTGAAAGAGCTGAAAGTATCATGTTACTGTGATACATACATACCCATGTTCATAGCAGCACAATTCATATTAGCTAAATCTTGGAACCAGCCTATATGCCCATCAAGAGATTAATGGATTCTTTTAAATGCAGCATTTACACCAAATGGAGTACTAATCTGTCATAAAAAAGATAAACTTGAGTCATTTGTAAGAAAATGGATGCACCTTGAGACCATAATGATAAGTGAACAAATCAGACACACCAACTTAAACATCTCCTATATTCTCCTATATGAGAGACCTAAAGTATAAAGAGCAAAACAAAAGACAGATAATAGAAAATAGTGAAGTAGGTATGGGAAGGGGACCAAGAGATGGTGGTGGGAAGGTGAGTAGGGAAAGGGGATGAAAAAAGCATCAAGAGGTGTTATGTACATGTACCAATTCCCCATGAGGAATGCGATCATTACATACTATGAACATGTACTAACTAAAAATAAATAATAGAAAAGAAGACCCCCTTCATAAGTAGGTCTTTGATTCCCAGGCCAGAAGCCCATCTGCAGCTTTTCCCTTCCTGGAGGAAGAAAATAACTCAGTGGACCTTGAGTTTTGTTTTCAGTCAGTGGGTCCCAGTGTCACTCTGTTGTGGAGAGACTGCATGAGCTGCGCGGACGCCAGCTGAGGGGCCGTGCAGAGCCCCTCCTCGACAACCTCATTGTGTGCAATCTCGCTTACCTGCTCTTTCTGACATGAAACAAGGCAAATGAAGTTGACTTTGGGTTTTCCCCTACTCCCACAACGTCTGACCCTAAGAAAATAATTAAAATGACAATGAACTCTTCATTTTGTGAAGCATACCCCGCTGTCTGCTCCCAGCTGCTACACAAGCCCAGCCCTAAGACCCAGGAGGTTTCAGAAGCAGAGCAGCTAGCACTGTGTGGACACGGTTTGACAGAGAACAAAGAGCAGGTGAGGTTCTTTCCTCTTCTTCGTCTTCTAGTACATTTGCCGCCTCATTGCAAGAAAAAAAGAATTATAGATGTCTGACCTGATAAAGAGGCATTCAGTTTGGGACACCTTCAGTATCCTCAGTGTGGGGGCAGCCCTCTGCCCCCAGTGTGCCCCTCACAGGAGATGCCAGTTAACTGTGAGACTTCCTGCTTCCTGCCCAAGAGAGGAAAGGCCTAATGGAGGGGCAGCATAGTATAGTGGTTAGAATGATGACACTAGTAGCAGATGGCTTGAGTTTCATCTCTTCTGTCATCTCTTGTGTGACTTTAGGCAATTTCCTTTAATCTGCCTGTGCTTTGATTTCCACATCATAATAGTAGCTACTTCGTAAGGCCATTAGGTCATTAAATGTTAATTCACATCATACACTTAGAAAAGCACCTGGCACACAATAAACTCATTAAAGTGTTAGCTATGATTATTCTTAGAGTGAGTAATTTAGAAGTTTTTCTGTTCATTACCCCCATTGCTACCCTGAACAGGCAAATCTTTCCCAAGAGCTGGAATCAAATTTCCCCCATTAAAAAATCCTCTGAGAAAGTAGGGCTGGGAGTAGAACACTGGCGTTTCCAGAAAGCACCACTCCTAGGGCTCAGCATGAGCAAGGCTACATCCCCTCATTTCACTCTGATTGATATCAGGATTTAACTAGGTCTGTATCACTTACAAAAGTATGTCCTGAATACATTGCATCTGGTCCTCATCACAGTGTGTCAATGAAGTACAATTATTACCATTTTTCTACTATGGAGGTGGAAGCTCAGAATGGTCGGGTGACTTTCCCAGCTTCACGGAGCTTGAAGTACTCAGCTGGAATTTAAATCCACTGCTGTCTCTAAACCAGTGCCTCTCGGGCATGTGCCTCACTTTATCTGCACTGTGTCTCCTTCTCCAGCTTTCTGTGTCTCTCTTTAACCTTGTGTTTTCCTTGCTGGCACCTGTTTAGCTGTCTCTTTCTCTCATCTTCTCTGATTTTCCTTTCTCCTCTTGCTTCAGAGACTTTCAGCAGTTTCTAAAGTCTTTCTTCCCAGTTTAGACCTCAAATTCCCCATCATCAACCTAAAAAAAAAAGGAGCTTAGGAAACTAGCAGCAGAGGTGGTCCTGGTTGCCGTCACAAGCTTGGTAGAGGTCTGAGTTCTGTGTGCAAGAATGGAGGATGGCTTGTTACTCAGGGAGTGAGAACAGAAGGGCTACTGAGAATTAAAAGAAGCAGCCATTCCCTGCAAGAAGCAGCCCCGGCACTTCTGTCCTCTTTCCCATCTCTATCCTACCTCATTACAGTCTTCTCTTCTGGCCTACTGTTCAGCCAAAGCAGGGAAAAATTCAAAGACGTACACTTGTCTTGGTCCTTTAGAAGACAGGAGCGAAGCAGACAGAGAAGCAGCTCTGACAGGTGAAGAAGAGAAGCCTCGTGCATTTTCCCTCACCGGGGGAGCTATGTGCCAATTTAGGAAAAAAAGAAAACGAAAGAAAGAAACATGGTCTTGTACCACAGAGCCTCTGAAACGGCTGAGCAAGTCACAGGAAGCACATCTTTTCCCTCCCAACAGTAATGACCAACAACTACCAAGTGGGTGGGGAAAAGGCACTACCTCCTTGTGGTCTAGGACCAGAGCAGGCAGTTTGTGACCCCAAACCACACCTCTCCAGGGAGAAGTGAGCGCAGCCTTCGTAACCTTAGGCCACTGTCACTGATGGAGCCTTCTAGGCTTTGGAAAACAGCAGGCTGAACTGAGCTTCTCTCCATAACTAGGTGACACAGGTTCCCCCTCCTTGTCCACACAACCGTGTATGGGTAGGCAAACGGTCTAAATATTGTTCTGAGTTTGCTGTATGTTCTTAATAGCTGGGAAAGGAAAGAGGAAAGTAAGATGGTACCAAACCTGTGAAAATTAGGTCAGTGGAATCAGAGATAACACCATCAGGCCTGCCTAAGTGGTGGATCGTTAGTCTTGACCAGCCGCCCACCTGCCTTTAGCCAGTGTTCAGTTTCACCAGTGAAGGCAGTGGTGACATTAAAGACATTTTGCAATGCTAATAGAACAATAGAGGTTGTATCTGAAAGGCAAAATGTAATTAGGGATTATAGAATTTGATTAGAATACCCTTGATAACATGTAAGTCTTCCGCTTGGCTTACAGATATTCTGCTTCTATATATTTTTTAAATATATTATAACTAAAGCAAAGGCAGCAGCATTCTCCTGGCCCATGGTTCAGGCCATGTGGTAATGGTAAGACCTCGACTCCCTAGCACTGACACCATCTGACACCATGGATGCCATAAGCACCAGAATAGTATGATTAGAAAGTAGCTAGAGACAGCATGAGATGAATGCCAGGACCTGGATTCAAATCCTAGCTCTCCTACTTGAACACTACATGACATTAGGAAAATCAGAATAAATGCCTCTCAGCTTCAGTTTTTCATCCCCAAAATGGGGATGATAACAAAACCTGCTAAATCTACCCACTGCCCACCCTCCCAAGTTCATGTAATGCCCAGATGAGATAAGGTAAGGAAATGAGGAAGGAAATTAATGTTGATCAAGTGTGGATGTGCTGGCGGAAAGCTAAACACTTTATGTATGTTACCTCATTGAAACCCATGAGGAATCTCTTATTTCCTGAAGCTTATTAATGAAGTCATTTGTAGAAGTAAATTTTTCTATGATCTCACAGGTCAGAATTCAAATTTAGGAGCACTTGACTTTTTTATATTTTATAAACTAATAAAGTACTATACAAATGTAAGAACAGTTTTTAATCTACAAAATTTAAACAGACAATGACCTGTAAAAGGGGAGTTAGGAATATTTAGGGTGTGCTATTTCTGGGCCCATTTTCTTACTTTGCTTGCTCTTTACCTCAGACCTCAGATCCTCTCTCTTCACAAAGCCCTAAAACTTGGCTCCTAGGAAGTCCCAACATAAGTCTCCGGAGCCAGAAATGAAGCAGCCTCCTCTAGGGGGTGCCTGCCTTTCTAGCTTCACTCTAGAGAACAAGCAAACCACTTTCCCCTCTAAGGGAATTTCCAACATCTGGGAACCAGCGGAAAAGCCTGGAGCACAGGGGTGCAAAGATGTCCTGATAGTTCAAGCCACACCAGCAAGCTCCATTTAGGGTGGAGCTCACTGGTGATATTATGGGTCATCCTGACTGATCTTCCAACAACACCCCCTTATGCCTATCAGAGATGGAATCCCAGGACAGACAGACTGATAGACCCAGCATAGAATACTGTCATATTCTATTGTGCATTTCCCACCAATCACTTGGAGCCTCTGAATTCCATGCCAGGGATACTAGTGCCTTTCTCCATCTCTACCTGCTAGCCGTAAGACTTCTGAAGGCCAACCCTTGACCTGAGGGAAACCCAGACCTGAAAGTTTGAGTCCAAGCAAGAAGGCCATGGCAGCCAAAGCATTGTGACTTATGACAGCAGGGGTGAGCCTATGGCACGTGTGCCACAGTGGGCACAAAGAGCCCTCTCTTTCAGCACATAAGCAAGTCACCCCAGCATCGCCCCAGCAGGCAACCATCGGATAACAGCTCACACAGGGGCAGTGTTGGCATTTTGTGATAAAGAAATGGGTTTTGGGTTGCAGTTTGGGCACTGGGTCTCTGATAAAAGGTTTACCCTCATTGAGCTAAAAGAAAAGTAGTAGACAATGAGGTTGGAAACAGGCCAAGTAGGAGCCTATGGAACCTCAGCCCATGAGAAGACATAAGATTAGAAGTCCTCAGAGGCTTCCATCATGGAATGAATTGATCTGACTCACATTTTAGAAGATACCTCATCACTAATGCATGTTTTTATACAACTTACATATATACACACATTATAGATTTCAATTATGTATAACTTACATATGTGTCCTATTGTACGTATCAAATAGTACATTCTTTTCAAATTTTAATCTGTTTTATTGTATACATATACAAATATATAAAATGGAATACCTAATTAGCCATGAAGATCACTTTTGTTGCAAGTCTTCCAATGACAAGAAAAGGAGTTCAGGTGTAAGACAGGAACTAAAGAATTACAATATATCCTGAATACATATATAAAATAGAATCTGGATATAGAACAGTCATCTGAAAATAGCTCCTTCCAGTAAGCTCCAAAAAAGGCTAGTAACTTATTGCACTGTCTCTGGGTTTGGCTTTTGCTTTTTTTTTGTATCGGGGATTGAACTCAGGGCCTTTGCACTGAGCTACATCTCCATCCATTTTATTTTTATCTTTGATTTTGAGACAGGGTCTCACTAAGATGTTAAGTTGCCCAGGCAGAACTCAAACTTGTGATCCTCCTGCTTTAGCTTCCCAATGTGTTAAGATTACAGGTTTGTGCCATCACATCCAGCTTCTGACTTCATTTCTTTTGGCTATGATGTTGATGTAGTCAAAAGAAGATTTTTCAAATGCCTAAGAAATGTATTTTCCACATCTTTAATTGTGATAAAATAGATATAACAAACTATGCTATTCTAATCATTTTTAAGTGCACAGTTCAGTTGTATTGTCCATTTACATTGCTGTCCAATCATCCATGAGTTTTTCATCCTGAAAAATGAAATTTTGTATCCATTAAACAATAATTCTCATTTTTTCAACCCTCTACAGGTCCTATGGTTGTTATTCTACTTCCTATCTCTAGGATTTTGTCTACTCTAAGCACTTCAACTAACTGAAATCACATAGTACTTGTCCTTTTGTGACTGGTTTATTTTACTTAATATGTCTTTAGAGTTCATTTGTGTTGTAGAATGCATCAGAATTTCCTTCTTTTTCAGTAATACTCTGTTGTATGTATATATACCACATTATATTTATCCATACATCAGGCAGTGAGTACTTTGGTTGCTTCCATCTCCTGGCTATTGTGAATAATACTGCTATGGATATGAGTGTATAAATATCTGTCCATGTCACTACTCTCAATTCTTTTGAGTATATATACATAAATGGGATTGTTAGACATAGAATAATTCTATTTTTAATCGTTTTTAGGACCTTACCTTACTGTTTTCCATAGTGGCTACACCATTTTACATTTTCACCAGCCATACGGGAAGGTTCCAATTTCTCTACATCTTCAACAATAACATCTTGTTATTGTCTTATTTTTTAATAGTAGCTTGTATTAGACATCTTTTCTGCCACTGAGATACTATATCTGACACCTACAATTTAGAGGAAAGAGTTCATTCCATTCACAGTTTCAAGTGATTCAGTATGTAGTTAGCAGGTTCCAGGATAGAATTTCATCACAGAAGTACATGGAAGAACAAAGATGCTTAGCTCATTGTAGTGAGAAGCAGAGCAGGTGAACTATGCCATCAACCAGTGGGTGAAGGATAATATACATTACTCAAGGTCATGCCTCTGTGACCCACCCAGACACATACCCAGAAGCATACTTTACTAATCTGCTAGGCATTTCTTAATCCAGTGAAGTTGACATATCAGGATTAATGGTCACCATTCACCCCTTGTCAACTTCATACCCAAACACACTGCTTTAATCCTAATTTAATCACCAAATAAATACAATACCAAGTTCGTAATTCTGCCTAACATAACTATGGCTCATATAACCAGAAATGCAATAATTCCTTCCCTGAGCTCTCAATAATTCCACAATTTTTTGAAAGTCTAAATAAATTCTTTCTGAGACTCAAGACAAAATCTTACCTGTGAACCACTGAAAAAATAAAAAATAAGTTACATAATCCTAAGGTACAATGGCATAGGGGAAACATTCCTGTTCCAGAAGGGAAGGATATAAACGTAGAAAAGAAATGAACAAAACCAAGACTAAAATCAAGCAGGGTAAACATTAAGTCCTGTAGCTCCATATTTGGCCCCCAGGGTACTTGGTGGTAAAATGTGAGTTCCAAAGGGCTTGGGCAGCCTCCTTCCTATGGCCTTGCTGGTTTAAGCCCCAAGAGCCCCTCAGGCTGGCTCTGCTCATAGCCTACAACTATCCTCAGGAGACTTTCCATATTCTGGCATCTCTGTCTTCCTGGGCTCATCACTGCACCTCTATCTTTGTCCTAAAAGCTTCATGTACTTCCCTATCAGGAGGTCCTTTCTTGTCCTTCTAGGTTTTCCTTTGAAATCTGAGTAGAAGCCTTCCTGACCCAAAATCTTGAATTTTGCATGCTGGCAAAAACAGCATTGCCTAGACAATGCCAAGGTTTATCCAGGTCCCCTTGGACCGTGGTTACAGCAGCCTCTGAGCGGCTGGATGGCTGAGCTGAGTGAATAAATGCAAGGGAACCAATTCATTAGGAGACTTTCTGGAGCAAGCATCACAGGGACTTTCTTCACAAATGAAAGGTTTACCCTCATGTACCCTCGAATTAGTAATGGGTGGAGTCTTGCTAATTCCTGAGATGACATCAAGGGATCTTTCTTCTTGTCCATGCACAAAGTCCTTCATTTCATTTTAATGGTGCTAATGTGTTTAGCAGCTATATCTCCTTTGGCCCTGATTTTACACATGGTTTCTTCTTGGCCAAAAGTTAAGCTTTCCAATTTTTCTGTTCTGCCTTTTGACCCCGTTTCTCATTATAAACCTGGCTAAAAGCAGCCAACCATACACATGTCATAGCCCAAATGTTGGGCTGCCTTGAAATTCTTTCTACCAAATTAATTAGCCTTTAATCTCAGTATCCTACAAAGTTTCAGGACATATGCAAAACTTAGACAGATTTGCAGCCAGAGTTTAACACACATGCCCTCTAGTCCAAATGCAAAAGAAGCCCTTGTTCCTAACTGAAACCTCCTGAAACTGATGTTTACTTGTCTTCTGAGCTTTAACCACAATCACCCATTAGGCTCATTTTATTGCATCCTAAGGCTTCTCTAGCCAGCACCTCAAAACCTCTCCAAATTCTTCCAGCAAACTAGTTCCAAAGGCTCCTAATGCATATGTTCAGGTAAAGTCATACCAATGAACCCACTTCTCTGGCATTGATTTTCTGTATTAGTCAGTTTATCTGTCACTGAAATACATGGTTCACAAATTCATAAGATTCAGTACATAGTCACCAGGGTCCAAGGCAGAAACCTCATGGTAAAAGCGGATGGCAGAGCAAAACTACTTAGTTCATGGTGCCAAGGGAGCAGAGCAGAGAAACAGTGCCTGACAGGAATGGGTAAGAAACACCATATAGTACCTAGGGCCACACCTCCATGACCCACCCAGACATACACCCGGACATGCTTTACTATCACCTAGGCATTTCCTACTTCAATGAAGTTGTCTTATCAGGATTAGCAGCCGCACCATCATAATGGGTATGAAATGGTATTTCATTATGGTTTGATAATATTTCCTTATTGATAAATAATGCTGGGAATCCTTTCATGTGTTGACCAATTGTATATCTTCATGTTTATTCAACTCCTTTGCCCTAATTTCATCAAATCATTTTTTTATTGTTGAATTGCATGAAATCTGCATATATTCTGGATATCAGCCTTGTATTGTATATGTGGTTTGCAAATATTTTCTTCCATTTCATGCATTAATTTTTTATCCCATTTTTTATATCCTTTGATGAACAACAGCTTTAATCTTGAGACAGTACATTTGTTTAGTTTTTTCTCTTGTTGTCTTATGCTTTTTGGTTTCATCTGTTTTGTAACTGTTCCAGCTTCCATTTGAAAAGTGACTGTAATGAATTAAGATGAAAATAAACAAGAGATGACTATAAGACAGAGAAAATAATTTAAGTGTGTAGACTAAAATAGTTGGTGGTGGGAATGGAGAAAGGTGGATGGAAGGAGAGCTGCATTGGATATAAAATAGATGTAGTTTGATAAATTGGATGAGAGGCACAAACAAATTAAAAAGTAATGACTTCCACTGTTTTGGCCTGAGCTAGTAGGTGAATAGGTGTCATCATTGTGAGATGGAAACAAAGAGGGGAAGAACTTATAACAAATGCTTTAGTGGTATTTATTGGATTCACTGTACATCCAAATAGAATTGCCCAAAAGGAAATGAGTACACAAGTCTAGAATTAAAATGCAATGTCAATATAATATACATACATTTGGAATCCCCTCATTTTCTACTGTCACAAGGCTGCATAACAACCATGAAACTTGAATTTCTCATGTATCAGGGGAGACTGGCTAAGTAACAGTACTAATCCTGGCTAGACTCACTCAAATGTCTGCAAGTCAACTGGCAGCCCGTTTGCCAAGCCAGCCTTGGCTCTCTGATTCACCTATCTCCCATCCTCCAATATAGCCCAAAGATAACTAGTCCATGTTAATGGCAGAGGTGCAAGAGAAAAGACCAAGCCTCTACTTGCATTATAATTTGGCATTCTATTTGTTACAGCAAGTCACCTGACTGAGCTCAGGAGAGAGCACTGCAAAATTATATAGCAAAGAAATATATCCAGGGAAAAGGGGAAAAATGGAACCATTTTTGTAATTACCACATCACAGTTATGTAGAGATTGTATTTAATTCTTGGAACCCTAAAGAAAAAAAGAGTGCAAAGTATTCAAGAGAAATAAACAATGGCACCTCTGAGCCTTGACTCTACTGTTCTACATCTCTTCTCTGGACTACTTAGGGTAAGAGTGAAAACAGTGAGACTGTAGGATGAGCTAAGAGATGACTATATTTTGCCTACACTGCTAGTGATAGACATGTTCAGACTCAGAAAAATTTTGAAGGTTTAGCTGATAGAACTTGATGAAAGTGTGATGGACAGATTAGGAACAAGGAGAAGCTTGAGTCTTTTGTCTGAGTAATCAAGAGTGCTATTACTAGCATGGAGAAGACTGGGAGAGAAGCAAGTTTGTGTAGAAAAAAACAAGAATAGGGTTTGAGATCTCAGTAAAGATGTTCAGCTAACTGAACATGAAACTGTGAAGTTTAGGGAAAAGTTTAAGGTCAGAGATACAACTTTAGAAGCTATCAGCAAGGAAGAGTATTTAAAGTTATGTGAATGGATAAGATCACCTAAGCTATGAGGTATGTAGAGAAAATAATATGATAGGCTGATTACCTGTATTATACACCTTTAGCTCTACATCAAGCAGAAAACTATATCAACTCAATACAGTATCTCTCAAATGTGTACCTTCTTGTGACTTCCCTACTACCACTGACTTTGTCAAAGTCTTCATCTTTCATCTAAATCACTGCAACTTCTTCCCACTTGTCTTACATTATTAGCTCATTCTTCATACACTAATGGTGGAGACGGCGTGATCTTTGTAACACAAACCTATTTTTGTAATTCCTGCTTTGAAATCTTAATCCACCTCTATAAATAAACAGATCAGTCTGACCTTGCCTGAGCCCAGTAATAGAAATTAATATTGCTAATCATGGGACAAGTAGTAATTCAGAAGAAAGTATCCAGTAACATCTGTGAAGACTTAGGCCGGAAGAGAGAATCTGAACTTGACCAAGCCTCTAGCTATACTAGTTCATACAATATAAGGGGTAAAAGAGTTCATTAAAAAGCCAGCCCCAAACTTTGGAAATTCCATAGACAACGCAGTTTTCTAACAAAGAGTTTTGTTACATGAGGCTGGTGGAGGAAGTGTGAACTAGTACAGATTAAGAGAGAATCAGAAGACAAATAAATCATCCACATGCTGTATATGGGCTGCATTTGGGTTCTGATCTAAATAAACCAACTATAAAAATTAGACACTTTTATGTAATCAGGGAAAATAAAACATACCAAAATTCTAAATGATATTGAGGAATTATTGACTTTTTGAGGTATGAAAACAAATGATTGTCAATATGCTTTTATAAAAAAATTATCTGGTATATTTTGGGGGTTATACTTTTAACAAAGATAAATTATTCTGAAGAATTATGGATCCTTCATTTGCTTCAATGCAAAAATGGAAGAGAATTGATAGGTAGTAAAGCTAGGTTATAGGTCTACAAGTCTTCACTACACTAGTCTATGTGTGTTTGAAAGTTTTCCCTCGCAAAAAGACAAAAAGAGAATACAGCAGAATGACAGATCTGAAAACAACAATGTGCAGTATGAGAACCATTGTTGAACTCCTACCATCTTGTATGGTGAAGATCTGCATCATTTTCATTTTTTTTTTTTTTAGTACTTCTAACTCTCTTTGATTGTTTAATCAGTCTTAGATTCGTTCATCTGGTGGACTGAGTAACTTTGCTGAAGATAACAGTATGTAATGTAGTAACCATTGTTAATTCCTATCATTTTGTTTTGAGGTCATGTACCATTTTTGTTGTTTTTGTGTTGTTTTGATCTTGTCTTCATTGTTGTTTAGTTAGTTTTTTAATCTTTAAAATAAAAAAATTTAAAAGACAAAAAAGAAAAAGGAAAACCTTAACATATACAGCAAGCCAGGCATTAAGTGACTCTTTCATTCCATTCTTTCTTCAATTACCTGCATGATGTTATGTTCTAGATACACTCAAAACCATGATTATCTAATAAAACATATTCATGATCTCAGTGATATATATTAACAAGATGTTAGAATCTATTTTGGCTTCTTAAAACCCACAAATATTCAAAATGCCCATGACCAAAACCAACATAACACTAATAATAATCTACAACATACAACATTCATTTTGTGTTACTAATGCACAGGTTATATTGGGTCACCATATATCCCATTTCCTGAACAGCTACCCAATTCCCTACATAACTCCAATACTTTGTGTCACTCAGATTTCCATTACTGTAACAAAATACCTAGATCATCAATTTTAAAAGAGGTAAGCTTTACTTTGGCTTGCAGTTCTGGAAGCTTCAGCCCATGATTAATTGGCCCCACTGCTTTGGGGTCTGTGGTGAGGCAGTACATTGCGGCAAGAGAGCGTCCTGGACAAACTGCTCGCCTCACAGAGCCAGGAAGCACAGAGAAAGGAAGAGGGGGACCTTCCGGGGAAGTCCCTGTAAGACTGGAAGATTTCCGACTAGGCCTCCACCTTTTAAAGACCCTACCCACTCCCAATAGTTCCAGTGGTAGAGGATAAAGGCTTTAACACATAGACCTTTGGGGGATACGTAGGTAAATCATAGCATCACCCTTTGTACAGTCTTCTCTTTCTGGGACCCCTTCCTCATGCCACCACCTGGCAATCTCCTCCAGTGTCCATTTCAAATGCCAGCTCCTTTGTGCACCCTCTGCTGACCCTCCCAGCATCCTCTCATCCTTGGCTCCCACCTGCCTTCTAAACAAAGCCAGTGGCTCCCTTCTCTGCATTTCCCTAGCCCCTTGCAAAGCGCTCATATCATTCTGTAATGAGATTGTTGGCTACCTCCCCTGCTAAATAGCTAACTAAATAGTGTGTTCTCTTCACATGTATATCGCTGAAGACTAGTGCATGATAAGTGCTCAAAAAATTCTGTTTCGTTTTTTGTTAGTACATGATTGCAGTACATAATGTTTCTATTCCTTGTGTGGAGTTGGTACATGCACAAAACACATCTTAATTCTTTTTTCATCACCTTACCCTGCTTGCCCTCTCCCCACCCTTGATGCCCTTCCCATTTCAGAAAGTTAATGCTCTACATTAGATTATCTATCATTTATTTTCCTCTTTATTTACAACTTGAGTTCCTCATATAAGAAAAACCGTGTGATGTTTAAGCTTATGGGTCTGATTTACTTCACTTATCATTATTGTCTCAAAATGTATCTGTTATCCAACAAACAATTCAAGTTTACCCTCCTTTGTGCTATAGTAGTACTCCATTGTGTGTAAATGCCACATTTTCTTTACCCATTCATCTGTTGATGGACGTATAGGCTTATGCAAAGATTTATCTATTTTTAATTGTTCTCCTATAAACATGGGTATGCATGCATCACTGTAATATGATGTCTTTAACTCTTTCAGGAAAATACCTAGAAGGGGAATAGTTGGGTCAAATGAAATTTCTAGTTTCAATTTTTTGAGGAATCTCCATACTGATTTCCATAGTGGTTGTATGAGTTTTCCCTGCAGCTTTTGCCAGCATTTGTTATTATTTGATTTCTTGGTGGTGGCCATTTTTTCTGGGGTAAGAAGAAATCTCAGTGTTGTTTTAATGTGCATTTCTGTAATGGCCACAGATGTTGAACATCTCTTCATGTATTTATTGGTGATTTGTATTTCTTCTTTGAGAAGCGTCTGTTCATTTAAGTTGCCTCTATTTTGATTGAGTTTTTTTTTTATTTTGGAGGGTCTAATTTTTTTAACTTCTTTACATATTCTAAGTATTAGTCCTCCATCTGAGGAATAGTTGCTAAATTTTTTCTCATACCGTAGGTTGTCTTTTCACTCTGTTGGTTGCTTCTTTTGCTGTGCAGAAGCTTTTTCATTTGTTATGATCCCATTTGTTGACTCTTGTATTATTTCTTGTGCATCAGGGTTCTGTTCAGAAAGTCCTTGCCTATGCCTATGACTTCAAGAGTTTTACCTACTTTATTTTCCAGCATAAGTGTTACTGTTTTTAACATTTAGCTCTTTGATCCACTTTGATTTTAGTTTAGTACATGGTGAGAAATATGGGTCAAGATTTAAACATCTGTATGTGGATTGACATTTTTCCCAACACTATTTAATAAAGAGGCAATCTTTCCTCCAGTGTTGTAAGCCCCTTTGTCAAACTTCAAATAGTTAAATTTGTTTTGGGTTGTTGCTGTTTTATTGATCCTTATGTCTATTTTGTGCTACTACAATGCTATTTTTATCACTGAGGAGCATTGGTGTTAGATCTTCCCTGAAGTTTTATACAATTCAGCTTTATTTTGTAACTTCAAGTCTGGGATTTTTATGTTTTCTGTTTTGCCTTTGTTACCCAAGGTTGCATTTGCACTCTGAGCCTCTTCTGATTCTATATGAAATTTAAGATTGTTTTCTCCAGTTCTGTGAAGGATGCTCTTGGTAATTTGATTGAGATTATGTTAAATCTGTTATCAATTTTGGAAGTATAGCCATTTTGATGATGTTGGTTCTGCCCATCCAGGAACAGGGAATATCTTTACATTTTCTGATGTCCTCTCTGATTTCCTTTTCCAGAGTGCTCTATGTAGCTTTTGTCGTAGAGCTCTTTCACTTCCTTAATGATGTATTTAATTTTTCTTGGTGCTGGTATTTTTTCCTAATTTCTTCCTCAGTAGGTTCATTTTTAATGTGTCATAACACTATTGAGTTCTTTGTGCTGATTTTGTATCCTGCTACATTACTATTACTGAATTTGGTTATTAATTCTAAGAGTTTTTGGTGGATTTTTTTGGGTCTTCTATGTAGAAGATCGTGTCATGTGCAAATAATAATAATTCGACTTCTTCCTTTCCAGTACATATATCCCTTTTATTTATTTTTCTTCCCTAATTGCTCTTGCTGATATTTAGAAGACTATGTTGAACAGGTGCAGTGATAGTGGGCATTTTTGTCTTGTTCCTGATTTTAGAGGGAAAGGTTTTGGGTTTTTTCATTTAATAGATTGGCAGTAGGTTTATCATAAATGACTTTTATCAGATTGGGATAAGATCTTCCTATACCTATTTCGTTCATTTTTTAAAATGAACAAACAGGTAGGAGCCCAGAAGGAGAGCCCCCACGCATGGGGAGCCACGGGCGGGGAGCACCTGTCTTCCGACCGGCTCACTCCCTGCCTTGTAGGTGCCCGGGGGGAGGGCTTCCGGCACACGGGGAGCCACGGGTGGGGAGCGCCGGTCTTCTGGCTGGCTCGCTCCCTGCCTCATAGGCACCCAGCAGGAGGCCCCCCAGTGCAGGGAGAGCCTCGCGGTGGTGAGCGCTGTTGCGCGCCAGCCCTCAGGCCGGCCACCACCACTCAATTGAGAACTACCATGACACAGAGAAAAAATGACACAATTGGCCCACCATGCACCAGCTGCAGATGCCCACCCACAGATGTGTGTGAACCATTCAAACATGGAGAAATCCCTGGGAATACTTGCCATACAATGGGCTACTCTTGCTCCTGACATTGAGAACTAGAAAGGTCCAGAGTCAGGGGAGGAGCAGCTGCTGAACAAAGACTCAGAGAACATGAGAATGCAGACTAAGCCCAAGGAGTCAGAGGTCCTGTGGATTGGGGTCATGAGAGCCGCTCGGAAGCTGTAAACCAGGAGGACCTTGCACAATACATGCGGAAACTCCCTGGAAGCCATTCTTCCCCTGACAGTACAGGCTGTGGTGGAGCTCTGGAGAAGTCTGCAGCAGGATTCCTGCTGCCTGTGCTGACAGTTGGGGAGAGGACACTAACTGGTTGTGGGGTCCCAATGCGATGGGAGGCTGGAGAGAAAACACTACAAAAATGGCTTTCGCCCCAGATGGTTCACTTGATTTTTGACAACCCTTAGGCTGTAACTACTTGTTAGATCTTTCTTGCGTATCTCTGTCTTCCTGAGAAACCACTTCGAAGATACCACCATGTATTACAGCAACCATTGATATTTTCCTACTAATCTATCCATAACTCTGCAGTGTTTGTATTGTTCCTATCCTATTTTGTAAATGGATGCATGTCTATTATTATGTGTTTCCTACAACAACCATTGAGAAAAGTTAATGATTATTCAACAGGTCACTCATGTATAGCTCTATTTATTTTCTTTAGAAGCCACTTTGAAGATACCAAAGTATAGTACAACAACTACTGATAATCTCCTACCTCTTTTGTGTGTAACTCACTATTATTTGTCTATTTGTTTTCCTGAGAAACTATCTTGTAGACAACAATATGTAAAACAATAACCATTGATAATTTCCTACCACTCTGTCTGTAATTTGGTAAGCCCCCCCATTATTATGTTATCCTTCTTTTACTCTTTAAAATAAAAATAAATAAATAAATAAATAAACAACCACTGGTAAAAAAAAAAAGAACAAATAATAGATTTTGTTAAAAAGCTTTTTCTCTGTCTAGTGAGATAATCATGTGATTTTTGTCCTTGCTTCAGTTTATGTGATGTATTAAATTTATTCATTTGTGTATGTTGAACCATCCTTGCATCCCCAGGTTGAAGCCAATTTGGTCATGAGATATAATCTTTTTGATGATTCATTGCTTCTGTTTTCCAGGATCCTGTTGAGGATTTTTGTGACTATATTTATTTAAAAGATTGATCTATAGTTCTCCTTTTTGGTTGGATCCTTGTCTGGTTTTGGAATTAGGGTAATGGTAGCTTATAGGAATAATTTTGGAAGTACTTCTACCTTTTCAATTTCTTTAAAGAGCTTGAGGAGCATTGGTGTTACATCTTCCCTAAAGTTTTATACAATTTAGCAGTGAATCCATCCAAATCTTGGATTTTCTTAGTTGGTAGGTGTTTTATTACTGCTTCAATTTCATTTCTTGTTATTGGATTACTCAGGGTTTTTAAATCTTCTTGGTTCAGATTTGGTAATTCGTATCTAGGAATCTATCAATTCTTCTGAATTATCCATTTTATTGGTACAGGTTTACCTGTAGTTGGTTTACCTGATGTAATTGTTAATAATATTTTATTTCAGCAATGTCCATTGTGATTTGACCTTTTTCATTTCTAATTGCTTCTGATTTGGATCCTCTCCTCTCCCCTCTCATCTCCCCAGATTAAATAAAGTTTGTCTATTTTGTTTATTTCTTTGAAACAGCCAATTCATTCTTTCTTTGTGTTGTAGGGGGGGATCTCTGTTTACACTGATTTCTGTATGATCTTTATAATTTTCTTCCTTGTGCTAATTTTGGGTTTGGATTGTTCTTGTTTTTCAGGACCTTGAAGTGCATCATTAGGTTATTTATTCTAGCTAACTCTGTGTTTGTGATGTGTGCATTCACAGAAATAAATTTCCCTCTCAGCACTGCCTTCATTGTGTTGCAAAAGTTCTGGTAGATTGTAATGGCATTATCATTTAGTTCTAGAAACTGTCTTATTTATTCCTTGATTTGTTCTGTAACCCATTATTTACTTAAGAGTATATTGTTTCATTTCCATACATTTGCATAAGTTCTGTGTTTTGTTGTTGATTTCTAGTTTCATTGCACTATAATCTAATAATATGCATAGGATAATTTCAATTATTTTACTTTTACTTAATTTTGCATTATTGGCTAGTGTGTGGTCTTTTTTGAAGAAAGTTCCATATGCTGCTGAGAACAATGTGTTTGTTGTTGTTGTTGTTGTTGTTGTTGTTGTTGTTGCTGTTGGGTGGAACACTCTGTAGATATCTATTAAGTATCTTTATTGATTTTCTTGTCTAGTCAATCTGTCAATTTGTTAAAGTGGAGTATTGAGGTTCCCCACTATAATTGTATTTATATTTATCTGGACTTTCTGCTCAGTAATAATTATTTTATGAAGCTAAATGTGCTATTCTTCAATGAGTATGTATTAATAATTGTTATCTGTTAGTTTGTGTCCTTAACCAATATGTGGTGACCTTCTTTGCCTCTTTTGATCAATTTTGGCTTAAAGTCAGAATACAGGACAACTTATACTGCTTTTGTGTGTGTGTGTGTTCCTATTGTATGGGATATTGTTTTCTATCCTATATGAGTTTCAGGGGAGTTAAATGTGTTCCTTGTATACAGTATACCTTTGGATTGTTTCTTGATCCATTATTTCAGTCTGTATCTTTTGATTGAGGAATTGAGACCATTTACTTGAGAGTTATCACTGCTAAATATTGACTTATTCCTGTCATTGCCTTATTTTCCTGTTGCCAATTCCCTATCTTTCCTTTCTACTTCATTGCTCGCCCTATGTGGTGTACTCATTCTACTAGACCTTTTTACACTGTTAGCATTATTGTCTCTTACTAGGATGTATTTGAGAATTCTTTGGAGTGCTGGTTTTGTGGTCTTGAATTTCTTTAGGTGCTTTTTATCATGAAAATATTTTATTTCTTCATCAATTTTGAAAGACAGTTTTGCAGGATAGATCCACCTGGATTGGAAATTTTCTTTAAGGCCTTGAAACACTTCACCCCAAGCTCTCCTGGCCTTTAAGGTTTGTGTTGAGAAGTCTACTGTAATTCTAATGGATTTACCTTTATGAGTGATTCATTGCTTTTCTCTAACCACTCTTAAGAGTCTATTCTTGTCTTGGACTTCCAAGATTTTGACAATGATGTGTGTCATACAGAGGTTCTATTCTGATCATAGCTATTTGGGTTTCTACATAATTTTTCCCTTACTTGAAAAGCTTTTCACTATTATTGTCATTATTTTTGTGATTGTATTTGCTATTATGGTCAATAAAGCAGTTTTTGTGCCATTCGTGCTGTTTTTTTATTTTTTCACTGATTCCAAGTAATACTAGTCTTCTTCATGCCATCTAGGAGCTGTTGTGTCCATTTTTCATGTTCTCTTGTTTTTAAAGTATCTCCTTTAACTGTTCACTGCCAATAGCCCTGTCTTGTAATTCTTTTTTTAAACATTTTTTCCTTCTTGTCAACATCAGATTTATTATCTTTATAAGTATTTATCAAGTTAACCATTATAAAAATAGATTAGCAGCCAAATTAATGGGCCAAAAACATATAAGACGTATCTATCTTTTAGTTCTGATACTCTGTCCTCACGTTGGTCATTTCTGCTGCCCATACTGTGACAGAATTTTTATCTGCTGAATTTCTCTTTGGAGCCTTTTTATGGACTGTGGTTCTTTTCTATACTGGTCATTCATGTTTTGCATTGTTTTGTTTAGCTCTGCTAGTTTCTTTTTTATTATCTTCTGCAGACTCAGATTGTTTTTGTTTATTTGATCCAATATCTGTTTACTTATTTTATATTCTGTGAGTTTCCAACCCCTTATTGATCTGTTTTATTGATATCATTCCAAATAGTATAGATTTGTGGTTTTTTATTTCCTTGCCTTCAATTTCCTGTAAATCAGCTCTGGGAAAGTTGAGGGTTTGGGGAGAAATTTTGTTGGTTCATCTTCTCACATTTCCAATTTTTGCATGTTTGTTTTTGTTTTGAGGTTTGCATGCTGATTGTAGTGAAAAGCTTTATTTCTAGTGTGAAGTCATTTTTAGCTAATGTCTTCTTTTTGGTGGTATCTTCTGGACATACGTAACTACTGGCCTCTGCCTCTGTCCCAAGATCCAACCATCTCTGTTTATGTGAGGTGGTAGGTTACAGCACATTTAGCCCAGCAACCAGCTCCCTAGGAATGGGCCACAGTATTGTTAATGACCTCAAGGAAATCCAGACATTGGCATCTATTATGGTTTGTGTCTGGACATCCCCCAAAAGCCTCATGTGGTCATGTGGGTGGGCTTTTCAGAAGCAGCCAAAGCTAGAGTCTGTGACTGACTTCTGGTCTAATGCTGGGATTAAGGGTATGAATGCTACACCTGCTCTAGAATGGGTAGCATGCATACAAGGAACAGAAAAAGGCTCCCCCGACTCTCTGCTGTTTGTTTTGCTGGCTTCTACTACCATGAATCGTTGCCTCTCTACCATGTGCCACCCTGCCTTGCAGCCAGCTGATTATAGACTGAAACCTCTACAAACTGAGCTAAATAAACCTTCTCTCCTTTAACTTTGGGGCCTGGGTATTTTGTGTCAGCAATAAGAGAAAAGAAACTAAGACAGCATTCCCAAAAAACAAGTTAATAAGAAAAACTATGCCATCTTGGCTATAGTAATAAAGTCAGCATCAATTATAGTATCAAATACAAACTGAACATTGACAAACTCTAAGCACCAATAATGTACCACCCTTAACCATAGAAAAGAGATCTATAATTATAGGATGAACACTAAGAAAACCAAATATTTACCTACTATTGACCTATAATAAATATCTGCTAAATGGAACAACTTCACCTCTATTAACAATAGAACAGTATTCAACAGCAATAGTGTAGAGCTAACTAGCTATCTAGAGAGTCATAAACTTTAGTAGTTATCCTAGTAAAGATAGAAGGGATGGGGAGCCAACAAATTAAAAAAGCAAAATTTGAAAAATTAATCAATGGGATATGAAAAGGGGGAGATAAAAGTGAGATAGAGGGTCCCATGGAAAAGTAAAAGGAAATTAGTAGCAGTAGAGAATAATAGTAAAAGGAAATTAGTAGCAGTAGAGAACACAAGAAAGAATGAATAAGAAAAAGAGGTAAACAGAGAGCAAAATGCAGGAAATAGGAGAAAGATAAAATGAAGAGAAAAAAGTTAAAAGGGGAAAAAAGAAAATGGAAGAGAGAAAACTGAAAGAGGGGATAAACAATGAAGGAAACATAAAAATAATAACAATAGAAAAATAAAAAATTGAGTCAAAGAAAACTATCCCATGTTTTTAAATGAATGGGTTTTTTCCCCAGATCTACAGACTTGGGATCCAGCCCGTCACAATTTTCTATGCCTAGATTTAGGGCCTATGGGTTTTTGATGTGCCCTCTTTGTACCAGAGGCCTCTCTGTCCATTCACCTCAGACTGTGGCTACCATCCAAGCTAAGGTATGTTCTTGTTCATGTTGGTAGATGGAGAATACCACTTTGCTGGATGTAGGCTGTGCAGTGGGGGTTCAAGTGGACTCCTGGACTTAATGTTAACAGTTATGGGGCCTGGTTGCTCCCTTCCCTCACTAGGCATTGTCCTCATCAGGATCAATTGGTTGGTCCTCTCCTCTGCTGCTCTGTGCCAAGAGGAAGTAAAATGTAGAGCCAACTTGGAGTTAATGGATGGTTACACCCTTGGGGCAGGGGGCAGTGTATGCCACACATCTAACATAAGCCCATTTGCTCTTGGGGGTGGGGGCTCATCCAGCACAGGCCTGTTTACTTAAGTCTGGGTGGAGTGTGATGCACTTACTTAAGTTAGGGTATAACGGCTGATACATTGTCAACATGAGAAGTCTAAAAGCTTAACTAACTCAGCAGTTCTACATCCTAGTATATAGAGGACATGCCCTTACTGCTCTAGAATGTTGTTTATTGTGTCAATCTGAGAAATTTAGAAGTGTAACTAAGTGACTTAACAGGGGTTTAGGGTCCTCACTTTGTAAACATCCTGAGCCTATGTAAGAGGAGGGCAGGAGATAGTGTGAGTGCTACACCCACCCGAGGGCAGGGCAGGTAGCCTGCGTACAATAATATAAGGGAGGAAAAGAGGCTTGCTGCCCTCTTTTTGCTCCTTTTATTTTTGCTGTCTTCCACCACCATAAACTGTTGCCCCTCACCATGCCACCATGCCTAGGAGCCCCCTGATTGTAGATGAAAATCTCCACACACTGTGAGCTAATTTCCTTCCTTTCCTTTCCTTCCTTAATTTCGGTTGTTGGGTATTTTGTCTCAGCAATGAGCGAAAAGTAAGACAGACACAGGGTGAAGGGTGATGTATCCAGGGCAGGCCTGCTTGCTTGCATCAAGTGAGTGCTGTGACACTCAATAAATTCTTAACAAAAACAATGAAGAGAGGAGGGAGAAAGAGAAACAGGAGAGGGACAAAGAGGAATGGTAGAGGAAGAAAGGAAGAGAGGGAGGGAGGTTTTACCTCTTCTAATTGCAAAGAGACTGATAATATAATATCTATGTCCTCAGAGCACCCGGAGAACTTCATCTCCTACTCACATGCAGCATCACAAGGAACTCACTGCCCACCCAGCTCATGCCCCACCAGATACACGATCTCTAGGCAGATGTAGGTTTCCTGCATGGATCTATTTCTCCCTCTCCTCCAACTCCCACATCAACCATAATAAAATGGATAGAATTCAACTCCAAGTTTTTACAGAGCTTTGCTTTCTAGCCCCAACCCTATAGATTACAGAGCTTTGCTTTCTAGCCTCAGCCCTATAGAATAATCAAAGCCCGGAAGTTGTTTCTGGCCCTTTCCTGAGAGCTCCACTTGGGAAGGCCTCCAACAGCGTGCTTTGGTGCCTTGCAGGATCCAAGGCCCAGATAGAAGCAGAAACGTGATTATGACCACTCTCTCCAGTGATTACTGGCTCAGGCACTCTAATAGCTCTTAACAAAAATTACCCCTCCATCATGATGAAGACGGAAACAGCACTCACAAATAAGTGCCAACTCCTGCAGCACGTGGCCTGCAGGGTTAACCCTCGGGAGCCCACAGTCTCTGACCCAGGCCTCTCATAGCTGGAAAACCCCAAGATCTCACAAAAGATATTGCCCTCACCCTAGAGAATTCCTCCTACATCCTTCTCTGCAGAGCTATGCACCCTTTTCTTAGGTGACTGCTACTGATGTCCTGTCTAAACCACAGGTCAAGACTGTGGCCACAGGTTGGGGTTCATTTTACATTGAAAATGTGATTATATCCTAAAGGTACACGTGAATCCATTTGACATGCTCCACAACCTTACCAGAATTTAAACACAGCTCCTATGCCTAGTTACATCTGGTCCCAAGAAAGAAACTCCACTGTATTTCAGCTTAAGGGAAAAACATGAAATTACCCATATACAAAGTATGGTGTACAGGGTGTGCATTCAAACTGGAGTATTTTTATATGAGTCATAGGGAAGGGAGTAAGTCCTCAAGTAACCCAAACATGTGATGAAATACAAAGTGACCTCAGAATTCATACACACAGCCCCCATGTCCCAAGGCAGGTATGTTATTGATGTTCTGCTGAAATGCAAGGCAGATGGAGGCATGGCTAAGAGCAGGCCTGAGGAATCAGGTACATCGGGTCTGAAAGCTGACTTTACTCCCTATCAGCTGTGGGTCTTTGCAGGAGGGTTTCTCCAAACTTGATTTCTCATCCATCAAGTCTTTTTAACTCCCTCATGAGGTTGTCAGAAGAGTTAAACGGCAATGCATACATCACTTAGTACCTGGCACATAGTGACCGTTGCAGTGGCACATCGTAGGTGGCTTTTGTGGTCAGTCTAGGGGAACAGTAAATGCTGAAACTCACTGAGTGCTTACATTCATGATAGCACTGACTCAAGTGCTTTCATATTCAGGGCCAACTCATACCATCCTCCTGAGGCAGATGCTAAAATGATTTCTTTCTTATAGATGACAAGACTGAGACATCAGAGTAAATATTTTGTCCAAAGTCACACAGCTACTAAGAGACGGAACAAGGATTTGAGCTCAGGTCATTCAGCTCTGATGCCACACTCTGCTACCTCTAGAATTTACCAGCAATTTGGGATTTCAGAGAGCCATGTGGCTACCCCTCCTGCCACACACATCCACGCTCCTGCCCATTCACCTACTAGGGCATCAAGCTCCCCAGCAAATGGACAGCATCCCTCTGCCATCCTGCAAGGAAGTCATGGCTGCTTGGCAACCTGTTCCTTATTGCTTTGCATTAGGTGTTTCAGGAGGTGTCTTCCTTTACCTGCAGAGCTGTGTACAATTTTTTCTTGGTTTCATGACTCAAACTTCAGTCCCTTCTGGAAGCCTTCCAATGAATTAAATGCCCTTTCTCTCTGCTTTCACAGTGCCCTGAGCAAATTTCCAACAGAAGCCTTGATTGCGTTGCATTGTCATGGTGTTTACTATTTCTGTCATTTCCCCCTCTGAGGTACATGCTTTTCAAGAGCAGGGTTTATGTTTCATTTCACTCACCAATCCAACCAGTGTGAGCTCCTAACCTAGGAGAACACACCAACATGTAGTAAGTGCTCAATAAGAGGCATTCCACAGTCAAATAAATACTTTTACCTCCCTCTACAGTTCCCAGGGAAGGAATTTTAGAAACACTGAGTTGATAGTAATCCTGCTGTATTATCGAGCCTAATAGTTTAAAAACAAATCTTGACAATACTGACAATAAAATCTTCCTGTGTGCTGCTTCAGGTTAAAAAAGACTACTCTCAGTCCCTTTAAGAAGAGAGAAAGATTAAAGAGGAACAGCAGCAGGGGAGAGATTTGTCACAACATGTCAAAATACTAATATAGATACCTCATTTTAAAAGAAATTGACCTTAAGAAGGATGAAGTACTGATTCTCACTGTAATTTAGATAAACCTGAAAAACATTATGCTATGGGAAAGAAGCCACCCCCAAAAGATTGACATATTGTATGATTCCTTTCATATAAAATATCCGGAATAGGCAAATCCATACAGACAGAAAGTAAATAAGTGCCAGAGGCCAGGGGGAGCGGGGCTGAGGAAGGATTAAAGGGAATTGGGTGTTCCTCGGAGGTGAAGAAATTTGAAACTAGAGTTAACAGTGTGAATACACTAAATTCCACTAAATTGTACACTTTAGAATGGTTAATTGTATGCTATGTGAATTTCACCTCAACTTTACAAAAAAAGGAAAGTACCCATGGGCCCATCCTAAGAGGTTTGCACTGTTGTGAGCTTGTCAACCGCAGGGAGTTGACCCTGTGCCTGTCATAGCCCCTGGCATCCAGCTCAATGTACAAGACCAGGGACAAAATGCTCTAAGCACTGAAGCTTAGTACAGACTGCCCAAGAGCCATAAAATCAATGTGGCTGCCACTTAGCTTGTGAAGGATTATGCTCCTGTGGACCTGGTACATGAGCAGGGGGAAGGAACTCCTCCCAAGGTGTTTCAGAAGGAAGCACTTCTAGAAACTGTCCCTGCCTTCCACCCCTCACTTCTTACCTGAGAGACCCCAGCCTGGTAGCAAGAGGCCAACTTCTCCAAAGCCAGGCGCTAACCTTGTGAAATGAGACCATAATACTAAGTGATGTAAATCAGACCCAGAAGGTTAATTATCACATAGTTTCTCTAATATAAGAGATGAAAAATGTAAGAGGTAAAGAGCAAAATAAAAGAGAGATATTTGGGGCTGGGGATTTAGCTCAGTGGCACAGCACCTGCCTGGCAAGTGCAAGGTCGTGAGTTCAATTCCCGGTACCAGAAAAAAAAAGAGAGCTATTAAGCAATAGAGAGGAAGACTCTGGAGATGGGAAGGGAGCCTAGGGGAGAAAAGATAAGGAAGGGTGGGAGGTGGGGCAGGGGGAGTCAAAATGATCAAGATGTAATATGCATATATACCAATTTCCCAAGATGCTATGTACTGGAAACATATACTAAAGAAAATTAAAAATTAAAGTTAAGAGCAATGGTCTTCATTTCTCTTTCTGGATCCTTCTAAAACAATCTTCTGTGTGCCAGGGAATCTAATAAAAATTAACAGCTCCCCAGTTTAGGAGCTAGAAGGTCGAAGCTAGAGGGCTGGAAAAAGCTAGAAGAGTGATTACAGAGCCATCATGGCCTAGGGGCTAGGACATTGAGAGTGGGTAGCTGTGGGGTTGTCCAGATCTGGGAAACCACCAAACTCTCCCTTTCCCCCTCACTCCCCATCCCCATCTTTGCTCAAATTAATTCACTCAACTTGGCCACTGTTCACAGGACTAAAGATGAGCATATGGCTTAAACTAACCAATCAGAGTTCCCTCCAAGATTCTAGAATTGGGACCATAAGCTACTACTGGATCTCTCCACGGAGCTACATGTGCACACATAAATGTGAGCGCAATGAGACAGCCATGTTTTCCAGCCTACTGTCTCATCTGTGATCAGTTGTTTCTAAAAGAGTTCCTAGTGATCCACACACCCTGGTATAATGCCCTCTGCTTCATTGTGAGCTGGACCTGGTGATTTGCTTCTAATAATAGAATGTGAGAAAAGTGATGTCACTTGCAATGGTGGGAAGTTAAAGGCTGCAATCTCTCTCTCTCTCTCTCTCTCTCTCTCTCTCTCTCTCTCTCTCTCTCTCTCCCCCCCCTTCTCACTTGCTTACTCTGACAGAGCAAACTGCCATATTGTGACATGACACCCACATAGCTGGGATCTACAGGTAGCTAACAGCTGTTCAGAAAGTGAATCCTGCCAGCACAACGTGATGAGCATAGAAACGGATTCTGCACCAACTAGGTGGTGGGATGTCTGCAGGTCTGGCTGTCACTTTCACTGCAGCCTGTAAGAAGGAGACCCCAGCAAGCCCCATTTTAATCACTAAATACAGAAAGTGACATACTAAACGTTGCCTTAAATCACTAAATTTTGGATTGATTTGTTACACAGCAACAGAGTACTAATACACTGCCTAAGGAGAAAGAAAAGAGAAGCTCAGGCTGGAGCAAGAAGAAAATAAAGCACACAGAAAAGAAGAAATAAAGGACAAGGAAAGCAGGAGGTCAGAGTTCATGGACTGGAGTGGATCTGGTGAGACCAACTCAAAACAACTGCTGCCATTCAGGCAAGAGATGGTGGCAGCAGATGTAATGCTCTTCTATGAGAGAAGAATAAGGGAAGAAAATATACAGGGAGAAAATTAAGAGATCAGTTTTAACTCCACATGCCCTGTGCCAAGTGAGCAAGGGCTCCAGAAGCTGCTGGTCCCTCGGTTCGAGTCCGTGCTTTGCTCACACTGCCACAGTTCCCAGCTGAAAATTGCAGACAGAGCCAGGTATTTCCCATCTACTTCCTGAGGACAGAGCGGGCGACCCAGGATGCCACCGCTATTACAGACTGAGTCTCTGCCCTCCCTGCACCCGCGGTAGAGAGGAGGTTCTCACTCAGAAGCCCCAGAGACTTCTCTGGCTGGGGGCAGGGTGTGTAGCCTCTCGCAATGCCTGCATGTCCTGCACCTAGTGAGCGAGTGCTCCGGGAGCTGCTGGTCTGAGTCCATGCTTTACTTTTGTCTGGACCCCCTAGCAGGTCGAAGGCATGGGCAGTCTGTTACTGCAGCCCATCCAGCCTGCATCTGGCTCCTGTATGTGTCCTGAACTGACCACAGACAGAGTCAGGTGGTTCACAAACTGTTGACTCTGCAGTTTGTGTCTGGATTTTGCCTGTACCCTGAACTGCCCGGGGACATAGGTTCCCTGGATGGGATTGTCACACCAGTGCAACCAGAGTCTGGGCCATGCACGTGCCCTGAACTGCACATGCCCTGAACTGAAATGCTGGATCAGACAGTCGGCCATCAGCTGACACCAATGCCCGAGTCTGAGAATGGGGATAACTAGATAGAAATCAAAAACTGCTGAAAAACCTGAGACTAAGTAGTGTTTCTCAGAGGTCACTCAGGGGCAAACCTGACCTATAGGAAAACTACAGACACTAGTGGCATTTGCTGTGCAGCTACTGAAGAGGGAAACTGAGCTTTCTGCATCTGGTAGCAAACATGACAAAACGAAGGACTAAAACACAATCCCAGAACTCCACCCCAATCAGAACAAGTCCAGAAGACATCGACATAGGAGAACTTGGTAAACACATGCCTGAAATAGCTGAAATGAATGTAATGG
>NW_004955438.1:1820451-1821628 GCF_000276665.1 Chinchilla lanigera | reverse complement strand
ATGAGCCAGATTCAAAGAGACTTCCAAGAAAACAAAGCTGCCATTGAAAGCTACCAAAACTGCTTGAATGAAACTAAAGATAGAATCTCAGACTTTGAAGACAGCATGGCAGCTAGTGACCGTGAAAGAAAGGATCTCATAAAATCAACAAGGATCCAGGAAAAGTCAATTCAGCAGCTGCAAGATGAGGCAAAGAGGACTAATGTACAACTTATAGGAGTCAATGAAACAGCAGGAAGCAACACAACTGACATAAAAAGATTATTTGCAGAAATAATAGCAGAAAATATCCCAAGCGTGGAAACAGAACCTGATATACAGGTAAATGAGGCATGTAGAACTCCAAACAACCACAATCAAAATAAAACTACACCCAGACATGTAATAGTCAAGTTCCCAGATCTCCAGCAAAAGAACAGAATATTAAAAGCTGCTAGAGAAAAGAAACAGATTACCTATAAAGGAAAGCCCATCAGAATCATGGCAGACTTCTCAGCACAAACAACCCAATCGAGAAGAGCTTGGAGTGAAGTATTACAGGTCCTGAGACAGAACCGCTTCCAACCAAGACTGACATACCCTGCCAAACTATACCTGAAATTCAATGGAGAAATAAAATATTTTCATGACAAAGAACAATTGAAGAACTTCATGAGTGCCAAGCCAGCATTATAAAGAGTACTAAAAGATATTCTAGAAAGAGAAAAATCTGACCACAATTTCAAAAACAACAGGAGGAATGAAACATCAAGAAGAGCAAACAGGTAAACAGGTAGAAAAAGTAGGACACCAGTGCAAGTAAATAACATGACAATGATAAATCAATACATATCGGTTATAACTATAAATGTAAATGGCCTCAATTCTCCAGTCAAAACAAACAGACTGGCAAAGTGGATTAAAAAACAAAATCCAACAATATGCTGTATACAGGAAACACATTTCACTGAAAAGGAAATCTACAGACTAAAAGTCAAAGGATGGAAAACAATCCTCCATGCAACAGGAACCCAGAAAAAAGCAGGGATAGCTATTCTGTTTGCAGACAATGCAAACTTAAAGCTGACAACAGTCAAAAGAAATAAACAAGGTCACTACATACTAGTCAGGGGAAAACTGCAAGAGGATGAGATAACAATCATAAACATCTATGCACCAAATATTGGAGCTCCAAATT